>NC_043703.1:2742357-2752553 GCF_006229205.1 Suricata suricatta | reverse complement strand
CCCTGGGTGGCTCAGTCAGTTAAGCGTCCGACGTCAGCTCAGGTCACGATCTCACAGTTCATGAGTTCAAGCCCCATAATGGGCTCTGTGCTGACAGTTCAGAGCCTGGAGCTGCTTCAGATTCTGTGTCTCCCTCTCTCTGCTCATGCTCCATCTGTCTGTCTCTCTCCCTGCTTCTCTCTCAAAAATTAATAAACATTAAAAAAACTTTTAAAGGGGTAAATCTTTGTTAGTTTCAAGATGTTGCTGAACAGCCCCTGAAACCAGGACCACGTGTGAGCGGGTCTGGGCGGCACTCCTGTTTCATCCCCGTGCACCCTGGGGGTTCTCAGCCTGCCAGCCCAGGGGCACAGGACGTGAGCGTCCTTGTCTCGGAGTGTGACCCTGACTCTCCCCACCATGACCTTAGAAATGATTAGGAAATATGTGTGGACGACTTGCCGAAGCCCCAACAACATACAAAAGAGTGGTGACTTTTAATTAGCATGATTTCGCTACCTGTCGGTTCAGCCTCTGTCAGACACAGGTGGACCTGCCTGGGTCGCTTTGCTCTGCCAAAGACATTGGGTCATAAATTTCACAGGACAACTCGGAAGCATGGCCTGAAGATGGCGTTTCTTCCACCGTGCTCAACTGGAAAGCGACAACTATGGTAAATGTACTTGCTGTTCGCATTCCAATCTCTCTGACGTCTTTCAAAATAGCGTTTTGTGTGTGTGGGGGCGGGTGTCAGTGTAAGGCCATTTGCCAAATAATAATCCCTGTGTGGAAGTCAGGACTCTTGTTTATGAAGCTCTAGGAAATGCATTTTGCATTAGACACTACACAGCTAAAGCGTGAGAAGGCTGTCGAGTCAGCTCTTGCGGGTTCATGGTCCCCAGGAGGACTCCCCCCAAGGGTCACGTCAAAGCAGAAGGAAGCTCAGGAGGGAGCAAGAAGTGCGTGCACGATCCGTGTGTGTCGGCGCGTCAGTGGCATGTGTGTGCTGGGCTCTGGCGTCAAGGATCTCCCCTCAGTCGTCTCCCCTCTTTCCTACTCGGGGAATCTGCACCATGTGCACTGCGGCGGCCCGGAATGGCAGTCACATAGTGAGAACAGTGGAGCCGTGACGAGCCAGCTGGAAAGGTCACGGGGACAGGGGTGTCACCCAGAAATCGGTCCTGGGCCATGAGGAGCCTAGGGTTTAGAGAATATCTTACCTGAGTCAGGAAGAAGGAAATGATATGTCCATCTTGCCCTGACCAGCAGGGTCTAAATCACTTACACCAAATCACTTATACCTCCAGTTTGAGGCTAAGATGTCATTTTATTATTTTTGTTATGAAGTTAATATTTAAACTCAAAAGTCCCAAATACAGGGCCAGCCCCCCCCCCCAAAAAAAAAACCTCAAAATTGGTTTATTGTCCTGGGACACCCTTGTCTCTCCATCTTTGCTGCTTTCCTCCAACTCTGTCCCTGTTCCTCCAAAACACCAACTCCTCACTCAAATAGAAACGTGCTTTCAGAAAGGGTCCCATAGAAGTCATGTCCACCATAGCATAAATTTGCTGACAGTTCATTTAGCCAACACTATGTACCGACCAGCTGTTTCTTACTGATTCCTTCGCTTCAGCATGTTTTCTGAGTGCATGAAAGATTCCCACTGCTGTGGGACACGGCACAAAGACCAAGCCTCGGACAGCTTGAGGCGCACCGCGCACGGAGGGGAGAGAAGCAAGGACCAGCGCCCGTGTGGAGTGTTCCAAGCAGAGAGTCTGGGGTCACACCATGCTCCGTCCGAGCTCCCGTGTTGGAATCCCAACCCCCAGGATCTTACCGGGAGAGGAAGTCAAGGGCAGGTCCTCATCCAACATGACCGTGTTCTTAGAGAAGAAGACAAGGTGAAGAGACAGGGAAGGCAGTCAGGAGGAGTGGCCCAGAGCCCTCCTGTTTCTCATGGACCTCAGAGGCGACCACCGACTGGCACCCTGACCTGGGACTTCCACCCTCCACAATGGGGAACCACAGGCCACCCAGTCTGGAGTACTTTGTCACAGCAGCTGACCTGAGCAGTGCTTTAGGGACACTTAGAGAAAGAAGCCATCCACTCTGCCTTAGGGAACAGAGCATGCTTCACCCGGAAAGTTCGAGAGAAGACAGCCCATGACCCCTTTCCTTCCTTGTACCCCACGCAGGCACCTGCAGTCTGGACCGGATGAACCAGCTTGGCCAATAGTTCCCAGCGGAGAGGAAAGGCCAGTCAGAGCACCAGCTGCCGCTTGTCCAAAACAAGAGGGTTTACCCTCTTTTCGAGACTCCCGGAAAGCCTGTCTGCGTGCTCACTGGTCCGCCGGCCGCAGCCTGGTGTTCGCGGTGGCCGCCCTCCTCCTGCATTTCGGTGAAGGCTCGATGGGCAGGTTGTTTCTTGGGCCGCTCTCTGTGTGGGTTCCCTGAGAAGCAGTGCGGGTATTTGGGTGGCACTCCAGCTCTGACGGGGCGGAGGGAATGGGACACCAGGAGGCACGGAGGCAGGGGGAGGAGCCAGGAAAAGGTGTGTTCCATCTTTCCCTGCTCCGGGCAGCTGAGCCTGACTCCACTGGAAACTCTGGGAAATGGGGGCAAATCACAGGCTTCAGGATGACCCACGTGGGGGCAGTGGGGCTGGTCTGTCATTGTAGTTGAACGTCATTGTCACTGAGGTGGGGTGGCTAGCTCTCCAGCCTGGGGTCAAAGCACCCTCTTTGTGGACACAGAGAAACCGACTCTGGAAAGTTGGCTGGAGGTGCCCCAAAGGTGGGTCTGCAGTCTGCTGACCCCACTGTTCCACCAGAACCCCGAATTAGCTACTATGCCTTTAACGTCAATACTTCTTCATGTAAAACCCACAAATATGGCCAGATTTCTGACGCTCAGCTAATAAGAGTATTTGTGAGCACATAAAAATTAGCCACGGGTGGCATGATAACTGATGGACTACTTCTCCAGAGAACCTGAGGTCTCCTCTACTCCGACCCGCCGAGCCCCAGCCTCTTCCTACTTGGGGCGACCTCAGGATCCTGAGTTCACGTTCAGATGTCCTGCGGTTACAGCGTCATGGTGAAATCAACCAGCCCCAGAAATAGCGGCTGCCCTTACAGCATAAATACGGGCCTCACATCTGGAGTTGGAGATCTCCTCCGGCGGTAGCAGGGACAGGACGACACTGGTCCCAAACCTCCGCCACAGGCCTAACCCGGGTCTCGGCACAGGACAAGCTGGCTCCCGCTCCCCGGAAAGGTATCAGTGTATCACACACCGCACGGAGCTGCCGGGGACCCAGACTGTGGGCCCCGCTGTTCAGTATTCATCACGTGTGTGCCGGGAGGAAGTCACCATAAATACTAGAGACGCCAAAGTCCCTAAGGCATGGTGTCGGCCCTGAAAGACCTCACACCCCTAAAGAGAAACCCCCAAGGCCTTCCTTCCATACAGAATATTTTGCAGATTTGGGAAACAGGGGCTGACTCTCAATCACTTAACAAACGTGGATTCTGTTAACATATTTTGTTTCCAGTCTTGTGTTTTTCGGTGCCTTGTTCGGAGGGTACAAACGTACAAAGGAGATCACATTCAAGTGCATCTCCGTGACCTGGCTTGTGGGGGTGGGGACGCAACCCTGGAGAGGGAAGGACAGTACAGAAACGGTCAGTGCAGAGCTAAGGCCGGGCTAGGCGATCCTTCCGAACTGTCTCACGGTGGAAAAGGCAGGTTTTTCAGGTAAACGGGGTCCTGGGCCGCAGCCCCTGGCTCGCTGCCCTGCCACGCACCGGGCTGGGGTCTGTCGTCCTTGAACCTGAGCTCAAGCATGCACGTCTCCAACGTGGTTCCGTCAGGCGGCTGCTCACCCAGTGTCTCCTCGTGACGCAGCTCTCTCTGTGCCCTTTACGGTTCCACTCCTCTCACCTCACCTAGAAACGCCTTGTGTGTGCTCACCCCCCGGGGACCGGCTCCTACAGGGCCCCCTGGCCCCGCCCTGGGGCCCCGTCCCGCTGGCCACACCAGCCATCACGCCTGCCGTGTGAGGTCCCCTCCCCGCGACGGCGCGCCCGCGGGAGCGCGTGGAGGCCGTGGAACCGAGGGCGTGGCCGACCAGCCTCCGGAGCGGCAGCCTGGCGCAGACCCCCTGGGCCAGTCACAGTCCTCCCCCGAGGGTCTGAACGCGGAAACAGGAGGATAAAGCAACCAGCCCCAGGACCTGCAGCCAGAAGATTCCACGAGGTGGGCTTGGGGAGTGGAGGTCACGGCAAGCTGAGGTGGGGAGGGCGCTGCAGGGCTTAAGAGGGAGAAGGGCCTTCTAGAAGCTGCAGCGGAGCCACAGGAGAACGGAGCAGGCACTTGCAGACTCAGAAATGCTAAGAAACGGGAAAGCCAGGAAGCCTCCTACTCCACAACGTCCTTGGGCTCACGAGGACCCCGCCATGTTTACTCCCGGTGAGGAATGGAAAAAAGAAGCCGGGCTTAGGCCCCGCAGGAAGAGTGTGATCGGCAGCTTCCGTACTGGCCTGAGACCCTCCTCGCCAAGGCTGAGGACTCTTCCCAAGGGGGCGTGTTTGTTCAATTCGAATAACCATCTGGGTTGAGAGCAAGACCCATAGAAGGTATTTCCCGAGAGGGTCTGGGTGTGGCCTGTTCCGGGTGTAGCCGCCTCTGAAGTCTGTATGTTGGGACCAGCGCTATGCTTGGGAAAGGCTGTGACCCAGCCCCAGCGCCCGAATGCCGCCTCGTGGTTTGCCTTCCAGTCACGAGGACTAATGAATAGGGATGTGACCCAAACCTGAAGCATCACAAGCGGAACATTCACGGGGTTGTTTTCATCAAGACAAGAGGAAGGAACACCCTAGCGGGTCCAGCGGTGTTAGCACACCCCCAGCATCACACAGGTTGCATTAAGACCCTCGCCTCCCACCCAGACCCCTGGGCTCGTAAACCCTGCATCACCTCGCATGTACCCCTCCCCACGGGCCACGGGCGAGAGCACCAAGGCTTCCATGATTTATTACAGTCAGCTGACTTTTTAAAAGATCTGTATTTTTAAATGTTTTCAGAATGCTTGTATTATTTGGCTCCTTCTCTGTTTTGACTCTTGTTGATACATAATCTTCAACTATGTGATAACAGTTGCAAATTGCTCTCTCCGCCGTGCTCATAATCTCTGTTCCGTAAATGTTCATTTTTTTCTTCCTTTTTCATTCAAGCTCATCCAGTCCTTTATTTTTTTTTAAATTTTTTTAACTTGAGAGAGAGAGAGACAGAGAGTGAGCAGAGGAGGGGCAGAGAGAGAGGCAGACACAGAATGTGAAGCAGGCTCAGGCTCTGGGCTGTCAGCACAAAGCCCGACGTGGGGCTCGAACCCATGAACCATGAGATCGTGACCTGAGCTGAAGTCAGGCACTTAACTGACTGAGCCCCCAGGCGCACCACATCCTTTAAAACAGTGGTCTGTCAAAGGCTTTTTCTGCATCTATTGACAGTATCATATGGTTCTTTTTTTTTTTCCATAATATTTTATTGTCATATGGTTCTTATCCTTTCCTCAATTAATGAAAAGACAGCATACTTTCTTAATAGAAACCCACAAGAAAGTCAGGATAGAAGAAACATACCTTAACATCATAAAAGCCATCTCTGAAAGACCCAATGCTAATATCATCCTCAATGGGGAAATACTGAAAGCTTTTCCCCTGAGATCAGGAACACGACAGGATATCCACTGTCACCTCTGTTGTTCAACATAGCATCGGGGATCTTAGCTACAGCAATCAGACAACAAATGAAATGAAAGGCATGCAAATTGGCAAAGAAGTCAAACCTTCCCTTTTCGCAGATGACATGATACTCTACATGGAAAACCTGAAAGACTCCATCAAAAAATTACTAGAACTGATACATGAATTCAGCAAAGTGGCAGGATACAAAATCAATGTACAGAAATCAGTTGCATTTCTATACACCAACAAGGAAGCAACAGAAACATATATTAAGCAACTGATCCGTTTACAACTGCACCGAGCCCTGTAACTTACCTAGGAATAAACCCAACCAAACAGATAAAAGATCTGAGCACTGAAAATTATAGAAAGCTTATGAAAGAAAATGAAGAAGACACAAAGAAATGAAAAAATATTCCATGGTCATGGATTGGAAGAACAAATGTTAAAATGTAGACACTACGCAAAGCAATCTATGCATTCAATGCAATCCCAATCGAAATAGCACCAGCATTCTCCACAGAGCTAGAACAAACAATCCTAAAAAGTTTATGGAATCACAAAAGACCCTGAATAGCCAAAGTAATGTTGAAAAAGAAAACCAAAGCTAGTGACATCACAATCCCAGACTTTAGCCTCTACTACAAAGCTGTCATCATCAAGACGGGATGATATTGGCACAAAAACAGACACATAAACCAATGGAACAGAATGGAGAACTCAGATATGGACACACAAGTGTATGGTCAACTAATCTTTGACTAAGAGTATCCAATGGAAAATAGAGTCTCTTCAGCAGATGGTGCTGGGAGAGCCGGATAACAACATGCAGAATGAATCTGGACCACTTTCTTACGCCGCACACAAAAATAAATTCAAAATACATGAAAGACCTACATGTGAGACAGGAGATCATCAAAATCCTAGAGGAGAGAACAGGCAACAGCCTCTTAGACCTCAGCCACAGCAACTTCATACTTTACATGTCTCCAAAGGCAAGAGAAATAAAAGTAAAAATGAACTATTGGGACCTCATCAAGATAAAAAGCTTCTGCATGGCAAAGGAAACAATCAACAAAACTAAAAGTCAACTGATGGAATGGGAGAAGGTCTCTGCAAGTGACATATCAGATAAAAGATTAGTATCCAAAATCTATAAAGAACTTCCCAAACTCAACACCTGAAACTCAAATCATCCAATAAAGAAATGGGCAGAAGACATGAAAAGATACTTTTCTAAAGAAGACATCCAGATGGCAAACAGATGCATGAAAAGATGCTCAAAGTCACTCATCATCAAGGTGATACAAATCAAAACCACATTGAGATACCATCTCACACCAGTCAGAGTGGCTAAAATGAACAATTCAGGAAACAACAGATGTAGGTGAGGATGTGGAGAAAGACAAACATCATGTACTGTTGGGGGGAATGCAAACTGGTGCTGCTACTCTGGAAAACAGTGTTAATTTTTTAACTCAAAAAATTAAAAATATGGGGTGCCTGGGCGGCTTAGTCGGTTAAGCATCTGGCTTTGGCTCAGGTCATGATCTCACAGTTCGTGGGTTTGAGCCCCGCATCAGGCTCTGTGCTGACAGTTCAGAGCCTGGAGCCTGTTTCAGATTCTGTGTCTCCCTCTCTTTCTGACCCTCTGCTGCTCATCCTGTCTCTCTCTGTTTCTCAAAAATAAATTTAAAAAAAAAAAACAGAAAAAAAATTTTTTTAATTAAAAATAGAATTACCCTACGACCAAGCAATTGCACTACTAGAAATGTATCCAAAGATACAGGAGTGTTTATTCAGAGGGGCGCATGCACCCCCAATGTTTATAGCAACACTTTTAACAATAGCCAAATTATGGAAAGAGGCCAAATGTCCATCAACTGATAAATGGATACAGAAGATGGAAGATGTGGTACATGTATACACAATGGAATACTACTCAATGCTGAAAAAAATTAAATCTTGCCATCTGCAACAATGTGGGTGAAAGTGGAGGGTATTACACTAAGCGAAATAAGTCAGAGAAAGACAAATATATGATTTCACTCATGTGGAATTCAAGAAATTGACATAGGGGAAGGGAAGGGAAAATAAGATAAAAACAGAGAGGGAAGCTAACCTTAAGAGACTCTTAAATACAGAGAGTAAACTGAGGGTTGATGAAGTGGAGGGTTGTGGGGGTGGGGAAAATGGGTGATGGGCATTGAGGAGGGCACTTGGGATGAGCACTGGGTGTTGTACGTAAGTGATGAATCACTGGAATCTACTCTTGAACCAAGACTACACTGTATCTTAGCCAACTTGAGAATAAATTTTTAAAAGGAAGAAAAAAATAAAAATAATAAAACAGTGGTCCGCATGCTGCCATATGCATTTCCATAAGTGATTTCCAAGGTACATGGGGTACAAATAGTTTTAAGTCTCCAGACACCCTTTTTTGTGGGTGCTCTTTCCCAAAACTTGCCCCTGCCAACACCCCTTTTCCTTCCCCGCTCTGTTTCATAACCAGCCATCTTATACTTTCCAGAAGAAGGTTTCTCCTCTCTCCCTTTCTGAACCCCAGGTGAGTGCATGTTCCCAGGGCGTAAAGCCTTCCTCCTCCCAAATCGAAGCAGGAGAAGAAAGAAAACAGCATCTTCCACAACATATCATGTCCCCCGTCTGATACATCTTACTTCACCCAAGAACATGGCGTAAGCTTACAGACAGGGTATTTGGGGCGATGGCGAGACTCCTGAATTTCGACCTCCTGTAGAGCCGAATGTGATAAGAACAACTTTGGCATAAATGGCATAAAGTCTTCCATCTCCTACATTTTAGGCTGATTTTTGCTCACCCATGGGAGCCTACCAAGAGGACCCAACAAAAACGGAGAAAGAAATACTGAAGTCAGCTGATGGGGGCTGAGAATGCTCCTTCTGCCCATGACAAGAGCCACAACCTGTCAAAAACCACGTTGCCAATAAGAACCTGCTGACAAACACGCCCTCCGCCTTCTACTCAGTTTCGGGAACTAGGGGTGCAGGGAATGACTTCATTCACCCGCATCTCAGCTTGTGTCTGCTACTCCAAGGTTTTGATGAAAATATTCTTTAAATGTATGACAAAATAATCCCATTTTATGAAAAATGTACTGCAGTGGTAAAGGTGTATTGAAATTAACAACACTTTTCTATTCCTAAAATCTTCTGGTATTTTTTAAGTTTATTTATTAATTTTGAGAGACAAGGAATGCGCAAAAGAGGGGAGGGACAGGGAGAGAGGGAGAGAGAGAACCCCAAGCAGGCTCCACACTGTCAGCGTGCAGCCTGGCACGGGCCTCAAAATCACAAACCACGAGGTCATGTCCTAAGCCAAAATCAAAAGTCAGATGTTTAACTGATTGAGCCACCCAGGAGCTCCACTAAAATCTTCTGGTATTTTGAGTTTAAAAAATAAATGAGTGCCCCAAGGCAAAAGAGTAATGACAGATCTTTAGGTACATTTTTTGCTTAGAACCTTAAGTCTAAAGAATCAAATGGCATCGTGATAATGAAACTCCTTCAAATTCCAAGCACTGATTTATTTGAACAAGATATTTTAGTACTTAAAACTATAAAAATAAAAATCGGGGGGTACCTGGGTGGCTCAGTCAGCTAAGTGTCTGACTTCACCTTAGGTCATGAGCTCATTGCTCATGAGTTCGAGCCCCGCACCAGGCTCTCTGCTGACAATGCAGAGCCCACTTCGGTTCCTGTCTCCCTCTCTCTCTGCCCCTTCCCAGTTCGTGCTTTCTTTCTGTCTCAAAAATTAAAAAAAACATCAAAAAATTTTTTGTTAAATCAGGACTTGAAATGACAGTGAGCCCTGTCTCATTCTTTTTATAAAGAGGAGTCATCTTTGATCCCATTAATTGATGCAAAGCTCCATCCACATTGGCAGATACATTTCCAATAAAAACCTTACTTTCTTATGTTTATTAATGATACATACACTTTTATAATATATTTGTTGTTTTGATCAATATCTTCAGTTAATAATTGTAATGAATCAATTCAGAAGAAAAATGTAAAGTACTCTGGTCATTAAAAATGAGTAAGGAATGCTCATTAGAAATGAGGAGAGTTTTATCTCTGTGGTTTTCCTTTGTATTTCCCTTATGATGAGTGATGCTGAGCATCGTTTCATGTGCCTATAGGCCATCTGGATGTCCCCTTTGGAGAAGTGTCTATTCATGTCTTCTGCCCATTTCTTCACTGGATTATTCATTTTTCATGTATGGAGTTTAGTGAGCTCCTTGTATATTTTGGATACTAGCCCTGTATCTGATATGCCATTTGCCACCATCTTTTCCCATTCTGTTGGTTGCCTGTTAGTTTTCTTGATTGTTTCCTTTGCCTTGAAGAAGCTTTTTTTTTAATAGTTTATTGTCAAATTGGTTTCCATACAACACCCAGTGCTCTTCCCCACAAGTGCCCTCCTCCATC
>NC_043703.1:2721916-2742257 GCF_006229205.1 Suricata suricatta | reverse complement strand
GTGCAGAAGCTTTTTATCTTGATGAGGTCCCAAGAGTTCATTTTTGCTTTCATTTCCCTTGTCTTTGGGGATGTGTTGAGTAGGAAATTGCTGTGGTTGAGGTCAAGGAGGTTGTTTCCTACTTTCTCCTCAAGGGTTTTGATGGTTTCCTGTCTCACATTCAGGTCCTTCATCCATTCTGAGTTTATTTTTGTGTATGGTGTAAGAGACTCGTCTAGTTTCATTCTTCTGCATGTTGCTGTCCAGTTCTCCCAGCACCACCTGCTAAAGAGGCAGTCTTTTTTCCATCAGATACTCTTTCCTACTTTGTCAAAAATTAATTGGCCGTACATTTGTGGGCCCAGTTCTGGGTTCTCTCTTCCATTCCATTGGTCTATGTGTCTGTTTTTGTGCCAATACCATACTGTCTCAAGGGGTGTCCGCTCTCACCACTGTTGTTTAACATAGTGCTGGACGTCCTAGCATCAGCAATCAGACAACAAAAGGAAATAAAAAGAGCATCAGAATTGGCAATGGAGAAGTCAAACTTTCACTTTTCACAAATGACATGATACTCTACCTGGAAAACCCGGCAGACTCCACCAGAAGCCTTCTAGAACTGATCAATGAATTCAGTAAAGTTGCAGGGTACAAAATCAATGTACAGAAATCAGTTGCATTCTTATACACCAAAAAATGAAGCAGTGGAAAGAGAAATCAAGAAACTGATCCCATTCATGATTGTACGAAAAACCATAAAATACCTAGGAGTAAACCTAACCCAGGATGTAAAAGACCTAGATGATGAAAACTATAGAAAACTTATGAAAGAGATTGAAGAAGACACCAAGAAATGGAAAAACATTCCCTGTTCATGGATCGGAAGAATAAACATTGTGAAAATATCATTACTACCCAAAGCAAGCTACACATTCAATGCCATCCCCATCAAAATTGCACCAACATTCTTCTCAAAGCTAGAACAAACTATCCTCAAATTCATATGGAACCACAAAAGACCCCGTTTAGCCAAAGTTATATTGAAGAAGAAAACCAAAACGGGAGGCATCACAATCCCAGACTTTAGCCTCTACTACAAAGCTGTCATCACCAAGAAGCTTTTTATCTTGATGAGGTCCCAGTAGTTCTTTTTTGTTCTTGATTCCCTTGCCTCTGGGGATGTGTTGAGGAAGAAATTGCTGCAGTTGAGGTCAAGGAGGCTTTTTATAGGGTTTTGATGGTTTCCTGTCTCACATTCAGATCCTTTATCCATTTTGAGTTTATTTTTGTGAATGCAAACTGGTGCAGCCGCTCTGGAAAACAGTGTGGAGGCTCCTCAGAAAACTATCGATAGAACTCCCCTATGACCCAGCAATAGCACTGCTAGGGATTTACCCAAAGGATACAGAAGTGCTGATGCATAGGGGCCCATGTACCCCAATGTTCATAGCGGCACTTTCTACAATAGCCAAAACATGGAAAGAGCCTAAATGTCCATCACCTGATGAATGGATCAAGAAGATGTGGTCTATATATACAATGGAGTACTACATGGCAATTAGAAAGAAAGAAATCTGGCCATTTGTAGGAACGTGGATGGACCTCGAGGGGGTCATGCTAAGTGAAATAAGTCAGGTGGAGAAGGATAGATACCATATGTTTGCACTCATAGGTCTAACAGGAGAAACCTAACAGAGGACCATAGGGAGAGGAAGGGGGAGAGTTGTGGAGAGTGAGGGACACAAATCATGAAAGATTGTTGAATACTGAAAATGAACCGTGGACTGAAGGGGGAGGGGGAGATAGGGAAGGGGGTGATGGTCACGGTGGGGGGCACTTGTGGGGAGAATCACTGGGTGTATTATGGAAACCAATTTGAAAATAAACTATTAAAAAGAAGAAATGAGTAGAGTTTTAAAAGATTTTATATATAGGGGTGTTTTAAGTTCATTTATTTATTTTGAGAGAGAGAGAGAGAGAGAGTGAACATGTGAGCAGAGGAGAGGCAGGGAGAGAGAAAGAGAGAGAACCCCAAGCAGGCTCCAGGCCATCAGTGTGTCCAGGGCTCAATCCCATGAACTGTGAGATCGTGACCTGAGCTGAAATCAAGAGTCAAACATTTAACTTACTGAGCCGCCCAGATGCCACAAAATTTTATACACAGTTTTTGAGAAGCATTATATAGGTTGAACAGTAAAATATATTAGATGAACATAAAATTTGTGGGAAGCTACCAACAAAGAGAAGAGTAGTATATATTCTATCATAAAAGAACTTGTTCGTATCCCTTTTAAATGGAGGATGGCGGATAGCGAGGTGCTAGGGTACTTAGATTCCACTGGGTCTTTTTGTTAAACAATGTACCACTTTTATTTTAAAAAGTCAATATTCACTGTATACCAGAAATCACAATTTTCCCAACAATCAAGACTTTTAAATAGAATCTTCAGCTACCATCTTAAAAATAGTTGGTAGTGAAGTCTTTCAAGCTTCTTATATAGTTGGCAAAAAGCTGCCAAGGCTGCTGCTTTAAAATATTATACGGTACAAATTAAAAATTGCGTATCTGCGAGGTCAAAGCCATGTCCTACTCTGATTTCAGCAGAGAACGTGTGATCTTACAGCTCTGCTGTTATAGCCAGAGAGCATTTCTTGTTTTTTAGATTCCCAGGAGGGCACCTAGGTGGCTCAGTCGGTCAAGGGTCTGACTCTTGATCTCAGCTCCGGTCTTGATCTCATGATCAAGGGTCATGAGATCATGGGTCATGAGTTCAAACCCCGGGTAGGGCTAGACCCTGGGCATGTAGCCTACGTGGAAGAGGGAAGGAAGCCCTGCGTCACCTCAGCCGTTACCAGGAACGGCCGCACGTGACCGCCTCCTCGTGGGCCTCTACTCTGAGGGTGGGGCGGACGTCAGCATCAGGAAAATGGGCTGTCTCCTCCCCTGAAGGATGAGGACTCTTAAATTCACTGAGTAAGATTTTCCCTTTTGTTAGTATTTTCCTGCTATTTAATTCACAAGGAAAAAGAAGTTTGGGGGCAGAATGGACCACGTTACATAGGCAAAGGCTATATTCAGGGAGAGAACAAATATACACATACAAATGACTTGGGAGTTAATTTGAAATGCAACACTCTCTGAGGCACAAAAAGAAATTGCACTGGAAAGCCTCTTAATGAAATACAAAGTGAGAAAAGATTTAGCTTTGGTCGCTGGGCTGGAGAAGCTTCTGTCCGGGCAGTTTTGCAGACAGTCCCACGCCCATTGGCAGTTCAACAGAAGGCTGCAAATCACCTTTCTGAGAAGGGAGTGGATGCTCAGTGAGGTATTTTTCTGCAGTGGATGCTCACACCTTAAGGGACAGAAAGACGTTCTAAAACTTCATCATTAGAGAACGATAGTTCAGAGCAGAAACCAGAGGTCAGAGCAACAGTGCTTCACGTTGACAAATCTGAACATTCTGCACCTGGCAGCAATGTAAGCACTCGTTGGGTGTCAATGAAAATGAAAATTTCCTTTTGCTTGTTTCCAGTCTGGGTGCACAGAGTTATGTAACACGACCGTGTGATGCTTCATGCTGAAACAAAACAAAGGGACATGGGGGGACAACCACTGGCTGCCAGGTGCTGCCAGGGAGGCCCCTGTTGCAAGAGAAGAGACAGAAAGCTAAGACAAACGTGGAAAAGTCCCTCTTCAACTGGCGCCAGCAGATTAAAACTGTCGGAAGCAGAAGACAAATATTACCCGAAGGATATCAGTATGAGGTCTACCTGGAGTCCAAGGGTCATTCAAGATAAAGTCTGACTCCAAGATAAGAGCTCATTAAAAAGAATAAATATTGATGGATAGATAGATCAATAGATGTGGGTAAGCCAGGCGTAGCAAAATGTTGATGGTTGAATCTAGGGGTTGGGCATACAGGTGTTCATGGTAGAATTCATTCAACGTTTCAGTACATTTGAACATTTGCATAATAATATGTTCTAAGGACACATTCAAATAACAGTAGAAAACTACATTCTTCTCAAGGTTACAAATAAAGCTCAGGTTAGCATAAGTCCTACATTATAGCATCATTAAGAATAATTATGAAATGTGTCCAATTTGCATTGGTGTTTCCTCAAATCCTGTTCCATAAAGCTATCATCTTTTAAAACTTTTTGATGATGTGCACTGCCGTGTTCGTTTCAGCACTAATACAATGCTGTATCCATGATTCAACAAGCCTGTACCCTACCCATCTGCATTCAGCTCTGTTTTTGTCGTAAGACACAGTATTCAACAAGAAGGCTCACTCATTTCTCTTCCAGGTACACGCATACATGGGCCGGGCCGGGATACTGAGGTGATCAGTGCCTAGGGTAGAAATATACTCGAATTTCATAGAAAGCCCCTATAACACAAAGGCCGCGAAGTTTTTGATGTTAAGTGCTGAAATAAATGTTACAAGCCCTCCTTCTTAAATATTTAATCAGTCACTGAAATCTGACAAGACCAGTAATAACTGATCGATGACTTCAATAATGTGGACTGGCACCATTCACGTTGAATGGCATAGCTCCAAAAGTCCCCAAAACACAGTAATGCTATAGTCTTCCTCTTCCAAACAGAGATCAGAAATGTAGGGTTGTGCACACGCTAGAGTCTCCAGAAGATGACACGTTAGGAACTGAACAGAAACTTTCTAGCATCAGGGTGAGATGGAGGCTCTAGGACTGTTAGGACCAAAACTAGTTTTTAGAAGAAACTTCCCTCAAATTTCTTTTCAAACTCTCTTAAATGCAAACAAATGATTTCCAAAGAAATTGGGGCACAGAGATCTCAAGGTCTTCCAGACCAGAGGTGTAATTTCTAAGAATCAAAAGTTAAATAAGGACAGAGTTACAATAACTTGATCATGCAGAAAGAAATTAGGCAATTTCCACACCTCCCTCCTTGCCATGCACTCTTAGTAGGGAGGGACGTTTCCACCGCACAGTGCTCCTTTCTAAGGTGGCCGGGAGCATTTTGATCCTTCCCCTCCCACTACACATATTTATTCAGTTGCTTCCAGTGAGGCAAAAATGGCTTTTGGCTAGCACTTCCCTTGTGGAATGTGACGTTGGCCGAGCAAGGTGCTGAGTTTGGACGGGCCACTGGAGCAGTGCCTTCTGGGCTAGTACCAAGTGAGTGCATTATTTCTAGCAAAAGTGTACTTCATACTATCCAAAAATAAGTTCTCCCCCCACTTAAGGTGGCTGGGCTGCAGTCAGAGGAAAGCACGCCTCAACGGAGCAGATCCACGGTGTACGGATGACTGATATCCTCTGGAGTGTTGGCTATAAGCAGCGGAAACTTATAATTAAAATGTTTAGCGACTTTAAGACAAACAGGATGGAATACAAATATTGTCCTCTAGTCAGTAAAGTTGGCTTTCAACGGGAGGTGGCATGGAAGTTCTGAAATCAGGCTGTGTGTGTTCCAAGACTGAAAACCTAAGTCAATACTTCTAGGGAATGGACATCCAAGACTCTCTTATCAGAGTAATAAGTTACAAATGAAGAAAGAGGAACGCTAGAATGAACCCCAGCACGTTGAATTGGAATCAAAAGCATGAGCTAATGAACACACACACACCTACATGGATAGATACTGAAACAGGTCAAGATACATATATATGCACTGAAGTGGTAATGAGCGCAGTTAGCACACAACTTGGCTCCTAAATATCAGTTATCAGTGTTAACTAGAGCTCTTTAGAGAAATAGCTGTTTCGAAGTCGGGGCAAAGAAAACAGAAGATGAGTCCAGAACATCGAGTGGTTCCAGAAAGGAAGGAGGGGCCCCCAAATGGTGAGATTTGTCAAAGGAAAAGAATAAGCCAATTTTAAAAGGTTCCCAAATGTCGAAACTGGCAGTTTGAACAATAACCTAAATCTCATTATTTCACCCATTACATTAAATAGAAATGGCCTAAAATAGCACTCGTTAAAAGAAATTTTATGGAGTTTTATTAAAAAGTAATTATATACTATCTATAAGAAATTTAACTCAAATAATACAGGTAAGTTAAAAGTAAGTAGAAAGTATCACAGTATGCCAACTCACTACTAATTGAAAAACCTAAAGTGGCCATAGCAAGAGCAAAACAAGTAGATTTCAGAGCAAGGAATATTACCAAGAATACGGACAGATGCTTCATTTTTATAAAAGTCAATTAATCAAAAATAAATAGTAATCCTAAATGTGTAGGCATCTAGCAACAAAATTTTAAGATAATGAAGCAAAAACGGGAAAAAATGGGCAAACCCACAGGGGATAATCATGATGTCACGGTCCTCTCACAGAGCTTGATCGAACAAGTGGAGAGAAAATCTGCGAGGAAATCAAAGACCCACAACCACCTCCTGCCAATCCCACCTCGGTGACATGACAGAGTCCAGCTTCGACAAGCAAAATGCATATTTTTGTTCAAGTGTACATAGACACACATCAGAATAAACCATACTCTGGGCCACAAAACAAACCTAAACAAAGCTAAAAAAAATTAGATCAGGAAAAGTCATTTCCCTTGCTACACATAACTATAAATCAATAACAGAAAGATCCTTTGAAAATGTTCCAATGTTAGGAAAATTAGGATCACACTTTGAATTCTTATTTTTTAAGTGTTTATTTGTTTGTTTTGAATGACCGAGACAGTTCGCATGGGAGTGTAAGTGGGGGAGGGGCAGAGAGAGAGGGAGAGAGAGAATCCCAAGCAGGCCCCATGCTCCCAGCACAGAACCCGGAACCCGGTGAGAGACTGGAACTTGCTTGGGATTCTCTCTCTCCCTCTGTCTCTGCCCCTCCCCAACTCGTGTACGTGTGTGCCCACGCACACACACACACAGACTCTCTCTCACTCTCTCTCTCAACATAAATAAAGAAACAAACCTTTAAAAAATAAAATAAAATTGGAAACAACCCAGATATTCCTCAAAGGGTCCGTGGCTGCACAAACTATATTACATCCGTGCACGGAAGCCACCCCACATCAGACAGAAAGAATTCTCGGAGGAGGGGCCACATGGTGGAGCAGCGTGGACGTTCTGTTTCTTCCATCCCTGAAATGCAGCTCGATCCACACCGAACCATTATGCACACCTAGAGAAGTGATCTGTGGATTAACAACAATCTGCATAGCTTGAGCCACAGAACTCAGCAGGTGCGGCACAGAGAGGTGAACTGGGGCAGAGAGAGGCTGTGGAGGGTAGGCAATTGTTTTTGCTGGTGAGGAGAGGAGAGAGCCGAGGGCGGGGGAGTATCGGAAAAGCACTCCCTCTGAAAGCAGCTGGAAAGAAAGAGAAACAGTGGAAACACCCACAAGGTACTGAGTAAGAGGGGGAGGAAGGGGAAAGGAGAGAGTTTCAGTACCATTAGGACTCTTTAAGCAGGGAGCACAGAGTTGGAAACTCCGCAGCTCCATACCTGGTGGAGCTCTGGTGAGAAGGCTGAATCCCCAGGAGCAGACAGCGAGATCCAAGGGGTCCTTGGGCCACCCGGGGAGAGGCAGTTCTGCTGCCGGGAGGACATTTGGTAGAGGCCATGTGGCCTCCTCATGAGAAAAATCCCCAGCGGACCCCAGAGAAGAGCAACGTTTGCTGGTGTTGGAACAAGGATGCTAAGGTGCCGTGAGCCTGGCGCCACACGTGTGCCGTGAGTCACCATAGTCCCTGAACCGCTGCCGCCACACAATTGCATGAACTGGTTCAGGCACCTGGCCGCAGTCTCTGGGCGTCTGCAGCAGCGTGCTCGCAAAGCATTCTTGGGGGCGGACCCGCACCTGGCCACTTCTTGGTAAGACCCTCCCTCAGAGGGTCTGAGTGGGTGCAAGCCCCAGTGCCCTCAGAAGTGAGGGGTTTGGAAACACAGCCCCATCTGAGATAAAATTCATTCTATGAGGCCAGCATTACCTTGATTCCAAAACCAGGCCAAAGACTCCACTAAAGAGGAGATCTATAGACCAATTTCCCTGATGAACACGGATGCAAAAATCCTCAACAAGATTTTAATCAATCGGATCCAACAATACATTAAAAGAATTATTCACCATGATCAAGTGGGATTTATTCCCAGGATGCAGGGCTGGTTCAGTATTTGCAGATCCATCAGTCAATCAGTCAATCACGTTAAAGAAAGGAAGGAAAAGAACCACAAGATCCTCTCAATGGATGCAGGGAAAGCATTTGACAAATACAACATCCTTTCTTGATAAAATCCCTCAAGAAAGTAGGGCGAGAAGGATCATACCTTCAAGATCATAACAGCCATATACGAAAGACCCAATGCTAATATCATCCTCAATGGGGAAAACCTGAGAGCTTTCCTCTGAGGTCAGGAACACGACAGAGATGTCCACTCTCGCCACTGTTATTCAACATCATATTGGAAGTCCTGGCCTCAGCAATCAGGCAACACAAAGGAATAAAAGGCATTCAAATCAGCCAGGAAGAAGTCAAACTTTCACTCTTCGCAGATGACATGATACTCTATATGGAACACCCAAAGAAGTCCACTGAAAACCCCTAGAACCGATCCATGAATTCACCAAAGTTTCAGGATGTAAAATCAGTGCACATAAATTGGTTGCATTTCTATACACCAAAAATGAAGCAACAGAAAGAGAAATCAAGGAACTAATCCCACTTACAATTGCACCAAACCCCATAAAATACCTGGGAATAAACCTAACCAAAATGGTGAAAAATCTATACGCTGAAAACTATAGAAAGCTTATGAAAAACTTTGGAGAAGAGACAAATAAATGAAAAAATATTTCATGGCCAGTGATTGGAAGAACTAACATTGCTAAATGTCGATACTATCCAATGCAATCTATGCATTCAATGGAATCCCTATCAAAATAACACCAGAATTTTTCACAGAGCTGGAGCAAACAGTAAATTTGTACTGAGCCAGAAAACTTCGAATTGCCAAAGCAATTCTGAAAAAGAAAACCAAAGCTGGAGGCATCACAATCCCAGACATCAAGCTGTATTACAGATCATCAAGACAGTATGGTGCCGGCACAAGAACAGACACTCAGGTCAATGGAACAGAAGAGAGAACCCAGGAACGGACACACAAACATATGGCCACCTCATTTTTAACAAAGCAGGAAAGAGTATCCTATAGTATAAAGACAGTCTCATTAGCAAATGGTGTTGGGAAAACTGGACAGCAACATGCAAAACAATGAGCCTGGATCACTCTCTTACACCAGACACAAAAATAAACTCAAAATGGATGAAAGACCTAAATGTGAGACAGGAAGCCACCAAAATCCTAGAGGAGAAAGCAGGCAAAAACCTCTTTGACCTTGGCCGCAGCAACTTCTTACCCAACACCTCTCTGGAGGCAAGGGAAACAAAAGCAAAAATGAACTATTGGGACCTCATCAAATTAAAAAGCTTCTGCACAGTGAGGGAAACAATCAGCAGAACTAAAAGGCAACTGATAGAATGAGAGAAGATATTTGTAAATGACATATCAGAAAAAGGGTTTGGCATATCTATAAAGAAGTCATCAAACTCAACACCAAAAAACAAATAAACCAATGGAGAAATGGGCATAAGACATGAATAGACACTTTTCCAAAGAAGCATCCAGATGGCTAAGACACATGAAAAAAAAAATGCTCAACATCACTCATCATCAGGGAAATACAAATCAAAACTACAATGAGATACCATCTAATGTAAGGACGCAGGTCCGATTCCGCCTTCCCCTGTACTTAAAGGGGAAGGCGCCAGCTTCTCCGTATGAAAAGGTGCACATTAAGGAGGGACAACTCCTGTGGAGCCCAATCAGGAGAGGCCGCTGACACCTTTGACCTTTCTAGGGGTGGGTCCAGTCACGCCCTATGTAAGGGTCCTGGGCCCACTCTGATTGGTCAATGATCTAAATGTTGTGATTGGCTCCCACAACTGCCAGTATTGATGGGGGGGGGGTACAGATTAGAGCGCTGTGCCTGTGTTGTCATTTTCTGTAACTCCCCCCCTTCACAAACTCATAAAAGCCCTACCCTGCCTTTGTTTGGGGCACTCTCTCTCCACGTGGCCAGTGGGTTGCTGGAGTCTGAGCTTAAGCCTGTAATAAAGCCCTTTGCTTTTGAGGCATGACTCCCTGGTAGTTTCTGGTCTTTTTTGGGGGCGATATTACAAACTTGGGCATAACACTAACACCTGGCAGAATGGCTAAAATTAACAACACAGGTAACAACAGATGTTGGCAAGGATGCAGAGAAAAAGGAACTTTTTGCACAGCTGCTGGGAATGCAAACTGGTGCAGCCACCCTGGAAAACAGTATGGAGGTTCCTCAAATGCCAGAGTCCAGCTCCAGCAGGTCAAGTTCCCCTGAAGGATGGATGGTGTTGGCCAGAGAGAGTGAGAGAGCCTCGAGTTTCATTCTGATCACCAGGCAGGCACCCCTGCCCTTCTGGCAGGCATCTCTGCCATTCTTGCAGGAGTCTCTGGCAGGCATCTCTGCCCTGTCTGGTTCTCAAGCTTTATTTATGGCAAAAGGTACAAGGACCAGAAAGAGCAGTAAATGATTTCTCATAGGTAAGTTTTAGCATTTTCCAGGACATGGGTTCTGCAGAAGTTACAATTCTAGTAGTAATGATTGTCATAAAAAACTTAGCTACAGGCACTCATGGTGTCATAGGTACTTTTCACAAAACCTCAGGTCTAGCCTTAAGGACACGACCTTTAACCAAGAGGCAAACAGCATTGTTTAGTAAAGGTCAATTTTTTATGAGTAAGGGTCATTAGGCTGTTTATAACCCTAAGAGAAAGTTCCCAGAAAAACAGGTTCTCAGGAGACATAATGCCTGCTCTCACAGTCCCAAAGATGACTGATACATTTTATTGCAGTAGAGACTTTTACAAAGGCATCCAGGCCCAGAAGGTAGTCAGTTATCAGTTCCTTGCTTAGGGGAGAATTATATGTTGCATTAGGGTGTATCTAGATTACTCATCTTTTCCCTGACCGGGTGCAATCATGCCTCAGGGACAGGGCAGGGGGACAGGCCACTCCTGACACTAATCAGCAAAGCACTCTGAGGTTTGGGGCCCAAGCAGAAGTGAAAGTTTCAAGAGGGTGGATTTTGGGAGCTGTCTGGGGGCAAGAGAAGGTGCAAACTTGCCGTCCCCTCACCAGGAATTTTCACTCTACCAGTGAGTTCAGACAGCTCCCAACACTCAAAAAATTAAAAAAAAAAATAGAGCCACCCTATAACCCAGCAATTGCACTACTAGGTATTTCCAAAAGATACAGGTGTGATGCTTCGAAGGGGTACATGCACCCCAATGTTTATAGCAGCGCTGTCAATAGCCAAAGCAGGGAAAGAACCCGAATGTCCATCGACGGAGGAATAAAGAAGATGTGGTATATATGTACACACACACACAATGGAGTATTACTTGGTGATCAAAAAAATGAAATCTTGCCATTTGCAACAACACGCATGGAACTAGAAGGTATTATGCTAAGCAAAATTAGTCAATCAGAGAAAGACAGATATCCTATGACTTCACTCATATGTGGAATATAAGATACAAAACATATGAACATAAAGGAAGGGAAGAAAAAGTAATATAAAATCTGGGAAGGAGACAACACATAAGAGACTCTTAAATACAGAGAACAAACCGAGGGTGGCTGGAGGGAAGGTGAGTAGGGGGAATGGGCTAAATGGGCAAGGGATGTTAGGGAGGACGCTGGGATGAGCACTGGGTGTTATAAGTAGGGGAAGATGGGGGAGGGGAGGAGTGGGGGGAAAGGAAAGAAAAGGAAAGAAAAGAAAGGAAAAGAAAAGAAAGGAAAAAGAAAAGAAAGGAAAAGAAAAGAAAGGAAAAGAAAAGAAAGGAAAAAGAAAAGAAAGGAAAAGAAGAAGGAAAAAAAGGAAAAGAAAAGAAGAGAAAAGAAGAGAAAAGAAAAGAAAAGAAGAGAAAAGAAAAGAAAAGAAAAGATGAGAAAAGAAAGGAAAAGAAGAGAAAAGAAAATAAAAGAAGAAAAGGCTAAACCACAGGAAGCGAACTGGTCAGCTGTCGCAGCAGGTGTGGTGGGGAAGGGGCTTGGGAGAGGCTACAAAGTGGCACAGGGGGAATTTGGGGGGTTAGCTGACCAGGGCGGCCCCGCCCATCAGAGCTCCTGGAACTGCACATTAGAAACAAATTTTACTGCCTGTAAATAAAAGTGAACAAAAATATATCATAATCAATGACATGCAACCCAAGCAGGAAATAGTCATAGTCTCAAAAACTATGTCAATAGGAATAAAAGACTAAAAATAAATGAAATAAGCATCCAAGTCAAGGAGTCAGCAGAAGATTAAACTACATTAAAGGAACCCGGATAAAAGCTAGAAGAGTAGATCCAAAGGGAAAAGCCGGTCGCCTGCATTGCGGTACCACCGGTGACCCCGAGCTGGCCCCGTCCCCAGAGGAAACGGATGAGAGCATAAATACAAAATTACAAATGGCAGAAACCATCCTCAAAACAGAAGACACTTTTTCCAGATCAGAAGGGACCGTTGCCCTGGGCAAGCATCTTTTGTAAATTAGAGGGGCTCCTGGGTGTCCCAGACAGTTGGCTCAGCGTCCCACGGTCTCACGGCTCCTGAGCTCTGGATCTGAGCTGACAGCGAGGATCCTGCTTGGGACTCTCTCCCTCTCTCTCTGACCCTCTCCTGCTCGCTCGCTCTCTCTCTCAAAATAAATATATAAACTTAAAAACTCTTAAAAAATTACAAACCTAGAGGATTTCCTGAGAAGACCAAGTAGAGGAATTTCTGTGAAAGAACAAAGGAAACTTGATCCCTGAAAGACAGGCCGAGGTGGCTACACAAGGGGTCGTCCATCGGCCTGAAAGTGAGGCCGTGCCATTCCAGTGGCACAGAAACTGTGCCCTGCAAGGGCCTGCAAACGCTGGCTTCTGGTAACGAGGACCAGGGACACACAGAGCTTGGTCCCTGAGACGTGTTCCCAAGTGGAGGGACCAGGACCCCCCGCTCCCGGCACTGGGCCAGCTTCACGGGCTCCCAGCATCTGGCTGCACCGAGGGCCAGAAGCATCTGGGCACAGGCGCAGGGGTGCTGAGGGCCAGGAGCCAGGCTGACAGGCACGGCGGCGGCACCAGACGCTTCACGGCTGGGCCTGCCTGGAAACCCGGACTGAAGTCACCACGGAGACGGACAGAGAGAGAGAGCGAGAGAGAGAGACCGCCCTGGCCACCGCGGGGTGTGGGTGCTGCATGGTCATGCACCGCGTGACCCCATCCCCCGAGCCCTCCTGCATGGGTCTGCGGCTGTCAGCGGGGCTGCCTTTCCCTTTTCTGAACACTTGAAAAATACTGTAAGAAGTTGGGAGAAAAACAGACGTAGGAGATGAAATGACCAGGTGTAGAGCAAACAGGCCGGTGTGGACCGTTTGGGGGATTCCCACGTCAGATCACTACAGGAAGATAATAAAATGATCACCAGCGTTCACGTGTGAGAACGCCATGCTGGCCCCTAGGAAGAGTTCCTAGTTTTTAGATGAGTCTCAGAGCATTTTAGGGTGTGACGTCATGATATCTCTATGTTGTTTTAAGAGATTTCAGCATAAATGTGAAACGGTAAAAATATATATTTGCATTTCATTGATTTGCATAAATAAATTCTGATTGGCTATACAGAAAATCCTGGTGATTATCTATGGTAGGTTTTACTTTATTTTATTTTATTTTACTTTATTTTTATATTATTTACTTTATTGTATCTTATTTTATTTTACTTTATTTTATCTTTTTTATATTTAACTTTAGTTGATTCTTCATGAGGAGGCTGAGGGGATATAGAGAAAGAAGATGGAAGGAAATGCCTCTATATAAAATTTTGAATGTATCTTTATTCAATCAAATAAATATTTTTACTATGAGAAAACCTCTCCACTCTTTAACAGATCAAGAATGAGAAAACAAAATAAATTGGGAGAGTGCTGGCATGATGATGTCATTATAAGGGTAAATGAAATGATATATTTCTGATTTTGTTTCCTATAGAAAAACATATATTCTTTTCCGGGATCCGCAGAGTGTTCACAAAAATTGGTGATGCATCAGACCACATAGAAAACCTCACCAAATTTCAAGAGGCAGGAGTGGTGCAAGTCAACTAATTTTACCACAGTGAAATAAAACTAAGCTGTGTTCAAAGAGAGATTTCTATCCGTAAAAGCTTTTATTATTAAACAAGAAGAAATGAAAGCATTCAGTCCAGGAAGTTAATATAAGGAAAACAAAGCCAAACGAAGGAAGGAATTTTTAAAAAAGAAAATTGATGGCAGGAGTAAAATAAAACCAGATTTGATATACACGTCCAAGAGCTCATAACTTTGAGGGAAAAAAAGACTAATTAAAATGCCAAACATCTGGGGGCGTCTGGGTGGCTCAGTCGGTTAAGCCTCAGACTTCGGCTCAGGTCAGATCTCACGTTCGTGGGTTCGAGCCCCGCGTCGGGCTCTGTGCTGACAGCTAGCTCAGAGCCTGGAGCCTGCTTCCAATTCTGTGTCTCCCTCTCTCTCTGCCCCTCCCCCTCTCATGCTCTGTCTCTCTCTGTATCAAAAATAAATAAAAAAAAATAAAAAATAAACATTTAAAATGCCAAACATCTGGCAATCCCTTAAAGAAAAACGAGAAAAATATAGATGTACAAAATAAAGGACGAGAAGACCGCTGGACAGAAAACTAAGTGAACAATATGGTTCACCCTGTCATCATGAAAATGGTGACCTTATGATAATAAATATGAAAATCTTGCAGAAATGGATGATTATTTTGGGGAACGATAATCTTCCAACACCGACTGAAGACTAAGTATACCATGCATGTGTATAATGATCACGGAAAAACAAGGCAGGATTACCAGAGAAGATGCCGGACTTTCTGGGCTAAGTACTTTCCAGCCACCAAGGAATTGCGCATCACTGGGCTGGACGCACCGGGGAGCGGAGGAGACCCCAGGAAGCTTCCCACTTGTTTCACAAAAGCTGGCATCGTTTTGATCCCCAACCCTGACTAAAGTGATGCAGAAATGAACATGGCCGGCCATGAGTGGGCTTATTAACAAAATACCAGCAAGTCCAGACCACGTCTGTGGCCACCTGTCGGCAGTTCACCATCAGCTACAATGATCCAAGGAGCAGAAGGGTAGTTTGATATGACACATCACGTTGATGGAGCTCAAACCCCATGTGATCATCAAAGAAGATGCCCCGGGAAAAGGTGTCTGAAGAAGATGCACTATCCGTTTCGCAGTTAAAGAAAAAGAACACAGGAAAATGGCATTTTTAGGAAATCGAGATGAGAAAGCTACTTCTCTAATGTGTAACATCATTTAGACTTTCTCAAACTTTAGCCCACAAGCCATTTACATTAGGATGGTCAGGACACTCATGGAAAATGCAGTAAAGGTTCTTTTCTGTTGAGTTGACCATCTATTGCCATGATAATGCTTCGTAAGGAACCTCCCAAAACGAAGGGACTTAGGATATAGCCACTGAAGGTCTGTGGGGGGGGGGGGGCAAGTCCAGGGGAGCTGTTTCCTCTGACCTTGGCGGGGCTCCCTGGGTCCAGGGCTGGGCCATCTGTGGCTGGCGGCCCCTCCACACCCCTGTTCCTCCTCCTGCGGCCAGCGGGGCCTGGGCAGCTCCTCCTGCCTACGTTACAGATGCAGGGACCAAGCAAGGCCACAAAGACCCTTCTTAGGGCTCTGTTGGGGTCACATCTTTTCACCCCATTGGTCTAAGCAAACCCAGTTTTAGGGAGTAGGCAAGGCACCCCCTCTTCCCCACAGAAGCCCGTTCCAAATTCCAACAGCAAAGGCTGTAGATGAAAGGGACGCATCAAGACCATGTCTACATTTTTCAAATTTCCCACAATTATCATGTCACTCTTGAAATCTTTCTTATTAAAATAAACATCATGGACTGGAGATCCGTTGAATAAGTGCCACGAGGAAGCACCAGCCGTTCTGGGCAGCAGGGGCAGGAAGGACTCGGAGGTGAGGGTGGGTTTCTCTGTTTATGAAAGGGGAAGGACAAGAAAGAAAGATAAACGGTAAAATCCCGGATTGCGAGGAACAGGTTCTGCGAGTGTCCACAGACGAGCAAACATTTCTCATAAACTTACACTTGATAAACGAGCGAGGTCTTGCAATGTCTCCCATGAGTCTTACATGACGCCCAATGTCACATGATCATAGCTCAGCCAATGGTTCCCCCCCGCCTCCACAGAACTGTGGGTGATCGGCCATGCAAGGTCACATTTCCACAAAATCCTCAAAAGGAGGCAAAAACAAGTGTCACTGGATAGGCTCCTTGTTAAAGTCACAGGAAAAGAAAGTACGAAGTATCCTCATGGCAAGTCTACACTGCTGTCCGCCGACAACCAGGCTCCCCGGCCGGCAGAGCTGACACACACAAACGACCGCGCCACGTCACACAGCTGTGGACCCAGGCCGATGTGGGGCACGTGCCTGCTCGCTGTGAGGACGGGGCTAGGGGCCACCTGCGCAAGCTTCTGTTACCTTGTCTTTTGTTTTTTAATAATTTATTGTCACGTTGGTTTCCATATAACACCCAGTGCTTCTCCCCACAAGTGCCCCCCACCATGGCCATCACCACCTTCCCTCGCCCCCTTCCCCTTCAGCCCTCAGATTGTTCTCAGTATTCAAGAGTCTCTCATGATTTCTGTCCCTCTCTCTCCCCAACTCTCTTTTCCCCTTCCTCTCCCCATGGTCCCCTGCCAGGTTTCTCCAGTTAGACCTATGAGTGCAAACATATGGTATCTGTCCTTCTCTGCCTGACTTATTTCACTTAGCATGACACCCTCGAGGTCCATCCACTTTCCTACAAATGGCCAGATTTCATTCTTCCTCATTGCCATGTAGTACTCCATTGTGTATACATACCACATCGTCTTGATCCATTCATCAGGTGATGGACATTTGGGCTCTTTCCGTGATTTGGCTATTGTTGACAGTGCTGCTATGAACATTGGGATATGTGTATCTTGTCTTTAAAATGAGAACAGTGACAAGTACTCAGAACGGCTGTTGGAAGAGTCACGTGTGTGCTCCGTGCACGGCCGGCGTGCTTACTGCCCACCACGCCTGCTGGGGCTGGCCAAGCACCGACCCGCCAGGACGCCTCGGGGGGGGGGGGGGGGGGGGGGGGGGGGGGGGGACAGGTGCCAGAGGAGACTGTCCTCTGTGGCCCAGGTGGCAGTGGCACAGACCTGATCTGCACTGTGGGGGACCCGGTCTGCACTGGGGGGCTCCCGCTGCCATGTCCCCCTGGGGCCCATCATCCTTTGTGACTGTCCCACAGGCTACCAAACAAGTGCCCGATGCCATCAGAGGGAGGCCGTCCCCTCCTGCTGCCAGAGAAGGGTGCGCTCAGGGGGGTCAGCTGAGGCCGAGCTCCCTCCCTCCCGCCCGCACCCCTTCCGTAAGCACACACAGCCTCCCTTTGTCCCCTCAGCTCGGGCGCCCAGCAGAGCAGGCACCCGGTTAAGTTCTAGGAACACCCAGTGGACTGAAACGCAGTGTTTCCCTCGGAAAGTAGGTCTGCAACGCGGGTCCACTTACAGCACATCCAGGCCAGCGTGCAGGAGGGCCGGCAGGGTTCAGAAAGCCAGTGGAAAAAGTAAACTCTGCTGCTTCGACTCCCTAGAGTCGCATCGGAACACAGGTACCGGTGAGTCCTTGGGTGACGCACAGCCTCACGCGCCCCAGCCTTACGATGTGTGACTGAGGTCATAGCTGACCGGCTGCCAAGGCTGCGCTGTTAGAGCAAACACATCAGCATTGAATTTCTTGGCCCTTATGTAACCGCTTTTGCTTAAAGGATCACTTGTCCTCATGCGGGAATGAGCGGCCACCTTCTGACAGCAGCGGGACCGCCTCCCCGGCCTGGACGGGACAGACTCGGCGCCGTCATGGGCGGCAGAAACGGGGAACTGGGGCTACGTTCAAAGGCTTCTCTTTGCTCCTAGCCTTCGGGACCTTTCATCTGGCGACAGAGCGGTCCTGCGCCCCCAGGAGTGCCATCAGTCACCGGAGGAGAGGCGCCGCCGTGAGATCGGGGAGCACCTGCCGCCGTGCTCCCCGAGGCTCATCCGTCCTCGTGTAGTCACATGAAGACAATTCTTGAAGAAAACATTTCAAGGAAGAAATTTTTTCTTTCACAGAGATCTCAGACAGGATGTGTTACTGCTTGTTCTCGTACATTAGAAAACTTTTATTAAAACCACCTTTTTCGGGGCTTGTAAGCAGGCAGGGAGGCGGCTGCCTTGGCAAACGCGAGAGCTGGGGCGTCATGCCAAACAGCAACACGCACGTGCGGAGCGTGAAGCCTGCACTGTGTTCTTAGGACGCTCTTTCTGTGCCTTCTTCTCCTGGCTTCGTGGGAAAAGGAGCTTTTTTAGAAATTTAATTTAATTTTTAAATGTTTTTAATGTTCATTTATTTATTTTTTAATTTTTTAAATGTTTTATTTATTTTTGAGAGAGAGAAAGACAGAATCTGAAGACAGGCTCCAGGCTCTGAGCTGTCAGCACAGAGCCCATTGCGGGGCTCGAACCCAAGAACAGTGAGATCATGACCTGAGCCAAAGTCAGACCCTCAACTGACTGAGCCGCCCAGGCACCCCGGGAAAATAAGCTTTTACTCAAACTGAGATTATTCACCAAACCCTTGGATTCGTGCAACAAAGGACAGGACTGACCTCTCCGGTAGCTCCCACCCCCACCCTGGGCAGTTTGCTTTGTAAAGTCCTCCAAATGCGAGTTTGGTGGTCAGCGAGGGCTGACTTGATGAACTCACCCAGGCATCAGGGGTTCATACGGGGTCCCAGGGGCCTGAGGTCCAGCCATGTATGTCCCTCACTCCGAGGTTTTGCCTTAACTCACTCCATTTGTTTTTCAACATTTGTCACCGGCGTGGTGCACACAGCCTGGCCCTTCACGAGTCACCGGCATCCTGAGAGCAGTGCCTGGAGTATCAATGACCAGTTAGCCACCCATCCACTGAGGGAAAAACAGCCACAAAAACTCAGTGAAATAAGGGGCGCCTGGCTGGCTCAGTCGGTTGAGCGTCTGACTTCAGCTCGTGTCATGATCCCATAGTTGGGTTCAAGTCCCATGTCAGGCTCAGAGCCTGGAGCCTGCTTCGGATTCTGTGTCTCCCTCTCTCTGCCCCTCCCCTGCTCATGATCTGTCTCTCTCTGTCTTTCTAAAATAAATAAATGCTAAAAAAATATATTTTTTAACTCAATGCAATGAAATATGTCTCTTCAGCTCACTGTTCCCTGAGGTTCGGCCACTGTCTAGTGGGGGCACTCACCTGGGTCATGTGCCAGTCTAGAAGGTTCCGCTGGCCTTGGCCGGCCTGCTCACTCGCGCACCCAGAGATCGCTGGGAGTGGGCTGGGCCAGGCGGCCTCCACACGACCCCCTGCTTCCCTTGGAGGCCAGCAGACAGGCTGTCAGGGCCACCACGGCCCGAGCCAGGGGGGAGGGTGCTCTGCAGGGTGGGCCAGGAGACCCCGGGGTGTGGGGGCGGGGACTCGGGGCGGTTCCGGCCGTCTGTCTGGCACTCTCCAAGGCGGCCCTGGAGAACTCAGAGGCTGAGAGAACTCCAACGGGGAATCAGGGACGGCTCCCTGGTGGAAGCCACAGGGTCCAACGCACACGGTGCTGTCACAGACTTCACCCCAAAATGCTTGCACTCTGAAATATTAGCACTGCAGGACCCTCAAAGCCGTATTTAAATAGCCTTTAATAACCCTTTACCCCTAGGTGGTCAGCTCCCAGCCTGCCTCCTGTGGTTGCTCAAAACTCTGTCAGTACAAGCTCCCCCGCCCTCCAACCCCTCGCTCATCTTCTAGACTGGTGGAGAAAAGTCTAGAAGCTTGGGCAACCTCCCAGCTGCTACCAAGTCCCGCCCACCGCCTACAGCTTCTGGGGGCGTCCCTTCCTTCCCTCCCCCGCCCTCCTCCCCCTTCCTCCTTCTCCTCCTCCCTCCCCTCCTCCCTCCACTCTTCCTCCCCCCTCCCCTCTCCCCTTTCCCTCCCTCCCTTCCTCTGCCGTCCCTCCTCGCTCTCCCTTGCCCCTTCTCCTCCCCTCTTCCTTCCCTTTTCCCCTCCTCCCTCTCTTTCCCCTCCCCCTTCCCCTTTTCTTTCCCTTCCCCTCCCCTCTTCTTCCCCCCTCCCCTCTCCCCTTTCCCTCCTTCCCTCTCTCTCCCTCCCTTCTCCCAACTCTACCCCTTCTTCCGACCTTACTCCCCACCCCTCTCCCCTGC
>NC_043703.1:2719767-2721816 GCF_006229205.1 Suricata suricatta | reverse complement strand
AAAAAAAAAAAAAAAAAAAAAAAAACCAGAAGGACCGTCTGTCAATGCATCGAACTCAGCCTGCTTTCTCAGCCTGCCTCCAGGGCGTCGAGCAGCCCCCTCATGCCCACATTCTGTAGACGGGAACAGACTTCAGCACTGACTTTAATTCCACACACACTCTCCTACTGAGGTCCCCAAAACGTAACGTTGAGGCAGTTTGCTTCCGGCGTGAAACCGCGCTCACAGCCAGACACGCCGTAGGAGTAAAGAACGCTGTGCACATGGAATCGATAACCAGGGAGCTGAGCAATTGTTTGAGAAATGGGGTGCCTAACAAGACTATACAACACTCCCAAAAGGTGAGAAATGGCGGATGCCCCCTTGCCCTGGGGCACCCAGGGCCCCGCCGTTCCGGCGGCCACACCTCAAGGGAGTGGTGACGGATCACAGGTCATTCCCGGCCTCTGCCACTTTCCCGGGCCCCCGCTGGCTCCAGAAGACCAGATGTCTCAGTCCTTTTACATTCGTGACGCACACCTGATGGTTCAACAGGAGCCGGAGGAGATGAACCGAGAGGAAGATGGAGTGCTCTGCACCCGAGCAGCCTAGGGCGGCCGAGGGGGGCTCCCGCGCGGGGTCTCGAGGTCTGGGGGCGCCGTGGACAAGAGACTCCCTGCAGCTCGGTGGCTCACGCTCACTCTGGGACTATGGAGGAGAAAAGAGAATTATGAGACAGGCCCCCTTAAAGATCGACAGAAAGGAGGTTGGCTGTCTCTTCCCGGCTTTAAAGAAACATCATTGTGGAGTAAAACGCCCTGCGTGCCCCGCTTTATTCTGAGGTTTTCCAAAATGGTGTGATCGCCTTCGGGTCCTCTCTGCTCTGCATCGAGTCCGGAAAGGTCAGGAGGGCAGAGGGGAGGGGCCAGTATTCAGATAATTCAGAAGAGAAAATCAGAACCTCATTTGCTCCAAATTGCCCAGATCACTTAGGAGCAAGAGGAAGGTGTTTCCCGAAACAGCCAGGAAATTAACCCCTATTTCCTTCCACCATTTGCCAATGGAGATCTGACAAGTCAGGGTCCCCACAGCCAGCTTTCCATCCTGGGTTAAAATAGGACAACCTGGTGCCGTGGACAGCTGTGTGGGAACGAGGGGAGGTTCTGTCTCGTCTGGGGACTCGGGGGGGTCGAGCTCTGACCAGCGTCTCCACGCAGGGCACACATGCACTCACCGTCTGGACATGCCTGGTGATCCTTCCTCTCTCCGCAACATCCAGGTCCCCACCGGCGCCTTGCCCAGTGTGCTCCTTCCAAAGCCTCCCCCGTGTGGGTTCATGGAACGGCCTCTGAGAGCAGACTGTCATGCACTCCTCAAGTTCTCGGGGTCACTGAGGGGCTTCCTTCATGGGAGACCCCACAAACTACCCCTGGCGCCATTTTGTTTGTTTGTTTGTTTTAATTTTCTCACTTGATTTCTTTCCCCTTAACACCAAACCACCTTCGCTATAAATAATACCTCCCATAAAAGGATATTGAAAATGGTCTGACTGACTGCAGCTCAAAATACTAACAACGGATAAATCCCCAGCAATGCTATTGCTGGGTCATAAGGGAGTTCTATCGATAGTTTTTTGAGGAACCTCCACACTGTTCTCCAGAGCGGCTGCACCAGTTTACATTCCCACCAACAGTGTAGGAGGGTGCCCGTCTCTCCACACCCTCCCCAGCATCTGTAGTCTCTTGATTTGTTCATTTTAGCCCCTCTGACTGGCGTGAGGTGGTATCTCAGTGTGGTTTTGAGTTGTGTTTCCCTGATGATGAGTGATGCTGAGCATCGTTTCATGTGCCTGTAGACCATCTGGATGTCCTCTTTGGAGAAGTATCTGTTCCTGTCTTCTGCCCATTTCTTCACTGGGTTATTTGTTTTGTGATTGTGAAGTTTGGTGAGTTCCTTGTACATTTTCGATATTAGCCCTTTATCTGATATGTCATTTGCAACTATCTTTTCCCATTCTGTCGGTTGCCTATTAGTTTTCTTGATTATTTCCTTTGCCTTACAGAAGCTTTT
>NC_043703.1:2715732-2719667 GCF_006229205.1 Suricata suricatta | reverse complement strand
ACATGGCAATGAGAAGGAATGACATATGGCCCTTTGTAGGAAAGTGGATGGACCTTGAGGGTGTCATGCTGAGCGAAGTAAGCCAGGCAGAGAAGGACAGAAACCATATGTTTGCATTCATAGGTCTAACAGGAAAACAGGAGAAACCTAATGGAGGACCAGAGGGAGCGGAGAAGGGAGAGAGAGTTGGGGAGAGAGAGGGATGCCAAACTTGAGAGACTATTGAATGCTGAGAATGAACTGAGGGTTGAAGGGGAAGGGGGAGGGGGAAAAAGAGGTGGTGGTGATGGAGGAGGGCACTTAAGGGGAAGAGCACTGGGTGTTGTATGGAAAACAATTTGACAATAAAATATTATGGAAAAAAAAGAAGAGTGTGCCCTGTAGCTGTCTTGGTAATTCAAGGAACTAAGTATAATTTAAAAAGCATTACATTTCTTTTTCAGTTCTTTAAAAAATGTTTATTTATTTCTAAGAGAGACAATAAGCAGGGGAGGCGCAGGAAGAGAGGCAGAGAGAGAATCGGAAGTAGGCTCCACACTGTCAGCACAGAGGCCAACACAGGCCTTGAACCCACGAACTGTGATATAATGACCTGAGTCCAAATCAAGAGTCCGAAGCTTAACTGACTGAGCCACCCAGGTGCCCCTACTTTTTCATTTCTAATAAAAGTAAGAATAATTCTAATTGACCTCTGAAAAGTACAGTTCTCCACGGCTGGAGGGGTTGGGAATCTCTGGAGAGACCCGCGTAAATGGGGCCACCCTCCTTGTCCCCCTGCGGAGTCCACACTGCTTTCATCCATATCGGTGCTTAAAGAGTCAAATTCCCTGGAGTCATCGAGTGAGCAGTCAATCAAAAAGGTAGCATAGATCATCCCCGATGGTCTAGATAACAACCCCAAACCAACAAACTGACACAACCTAGAAGTGTCCAGACAGAGAGGTTTTATCAGGTGACCGACATGGGGGGGAGGGGCCCCCACGGAGATCCGACGGTGGCTTAGCGCTGGCGGATGAGCCAGAGGGAGCAAGGGGTTTGTGGGACTTGAGGCTGGGGTCTGCATCCCCTGCTTCCCGGGTGTGTGGGAAGTTAGGGCTTACCTTCTCTGAAACCATCTGGAAAGTGGGGGGTTAAAATATGACCCTCCTCAATGGCCGTTGGGTAGGATTGAGTGACTGCTCAGGCAGAGCACTAGATGCACAGTTACTATTAGTATGATTAGTAGTGTAAATTCTCTCCGAGACAGAATCACGGTGACACCACGCTCACCGACTGATGGCGCTTATAGTTCTTTACTCCAAATCCTCCCTCCAGAAGTAAGGTCTTCTGACCGAAGCTGTTTACTTCAGAACTGCCCCCTAATTCTTGCTTAAACACAGCAATCTCTCAAGATCCCTTTCTGTAGGGCAGTGGCTCTCAACCAGGGCTGACTTCACCCCTCCCTTCCAAGGGGCACTTCCAGTGATTTTGGAGGACGTTTCTATTTTGGGTGGTCACACTGGAGGGAAGGGTGCTCTGCACCCCGCAGGTTGAGTCCAGGGGTGGCGCCGAAATATCCTGCAGCACCCGGACAGCCCATGGCTGTGGTGTATCTGACCCCATGTGCGGTGGTTCAAGTTCAGAAACCCAGCGTCAAGGTGTTATGTGTCCACGGAGTCTTTTCTGTTCATTCGTCCTTGTTGACAACACTAAAAATGTGGGTGATTATCTTGGAAATTTATCATTTTGTAATCTGAAAAATAAAAGACTACATTTCGAGTATCTAGAATGCACAAGCAGATGCAGGTTTTTTCAAACTATTTATTTCAGAGCTTTAAACCATATTGATTTTAAAATTGTATCCCAGGGAAAGCCATTCTTTGGATCACTTTATTGAGGAATTACTTTATTGAGGAGCACAGAGACGACTTTAGGCCCAGGCCCTGCATAGCTTAATGGTGCAGTAATACGCTCATGGCTATTTCAGATATTAGCAATGAATTCTCTGAGTATCCAGAATGATTGCAAGTCAGAAGTTATAAAAAAGGGGTCTCACACAGGACAGAAAGAAGGAGGGAGAAAGAAGCCATGTATTTGAGAGTTGGTCAAATAGAGATGGCATTTTCTAATTGTTTCCCCACGCATGTGTTTCTTCAAGCCCAAGTGTTTTCAAGGCTTTTTGGACACCTTGTTCCCAAGGTGTAAATATGGGGCTTGACCCAGATCTCCGCAGCCCCCTCAGCACGGACCCGCTGGGGTCACGTAATACTTCACTACTGGAAATGGCAAGTAGATTGGTGTAGGTGTCAGAGACACACCTTATTCCTGATTTCCCCCTAAAACAAAGCGTTTCCCCCTCTTGATTGGCTCTGTCTTTCCCCTTGATCGCCACAAGGCTCTGTTGTCTTTAATGCGTCCCAGAAATCAGATGTTTTAATGCACTTATGTTTCAAAACTGGAAGCTCTCATCTCTGATCAAATAGAGTGACATGCAAGGAGCACGTATGCCCTCAGCGGGTGACACCCCCCAGGACGGCTTTCAGGATTTTATAGTTCTGTCATTTGCAATGTCAGACATGTCAGCAAGGCCGCATAAAGCCCGCGGAGTTATGTTTTGATGGTTTCGCAAACATTCCGATAAGCGCGGGCCTTAGCGACTTGGTGAGAAGGTGGTGGGTGGATGGAAATCTGCGTTGGCTCCTGCCGTCAGAGAACATCCAGCAAACGGCACGAGGACATTTTGAGATGCACCCTCACGTCTGAAATTCTTCTCGAGAAGCAAAATGACACCAAAGCTCAGTGCGGGGACACGCTGTCCTCCTGACCAGCTCTTCCCACTGCCTCTTCCCTGGGTGCCATGAATCAGACCCCAGACGAAGGTGAGAAGGACGTGAAATCACAAGGGCCATGGATTCCTTGGTTCAGGAGCACGACACACTTTGTGCTCAAATGCACCATCCGTCAAGCCCCAGCGTCCCCTCCCTGCCTGCAGAGAGCTCGGGGATGCCAGCATGCCGTCAGCTCTGGTCTTCAGGTCGTGTAGACACTTCCTAGTTCACATTCTGCTTCTGAGCGTTTCCTTATCCCCACTACAGCTCTCTGGGGGGAGCGGGCGGGCGGCCACTGCCGGCCCCGGGTCTCCGAGTGGCCCCGGGACCCTCCCTTGTGCACATTTCCTATGCGGAGCTGTCTGGCCCGGGAAGGCCCCGCTGAGTTCTGGATGTCACCATTAAGGAGAACTTCCGCCCGTGTTGGGAGGTCCTGTGCCGCTCACGCCAGCGTGCTGGCCCCGGACGAGCCCAGGAACAGCCCGCTTAGCACTCAGCATAGACAAAGGACACATCTGACTAATTGAATCCATGTGACAGGCCTGTTGTGTGTGATGACCTGCTGTGTCTGCTTCTGTCTGGTTGAAGGAGCCCAGCAGCCACATTGCAGAATCGATCTGCAGCCGGACACTCTTCATGGTTTCGTCTGTACCCATATGGCTGGTCTCCGTTGTTAGTATTTTTTTTCCATAATATTTTATTGTCAAATTGTTTTCCATACAACACCCAGTGCTCTTCCCCTTAAGTGCCCTCCACCATCACCACCACCTCTTTCCCCCCTCCCCCTTCCCCTTCAACCCTCAGTTCATTTTCAGCATTCAATAGTCTCTCAAGTTTGGCATCCCTCTCTCTCCCCAAATCTCTCTCCCTCCTCCGCTCCCCCTGGTTCTCCATTAGGTCTCTCTTGTTTTCCTGCTAGACCTATGAGGACAAACATATGGTTTCTGTCCCTCTCTGCCTGGCTTACTTCGCTCAGCATGACACCCTCAAGATCCATCCACTTTCCTACAAAGGGCCATATGTCATTCCCTCTCATTGCCATGTGGTACTCCATCGTGAATATATACCACATCTTCTTGATCCATTCGTCAAGTGATGGACATTTAGGTTCCTTCCATGTTTTGGCTA
>NC_043703.1:2661051-2715632 GCF_006229205.1 Suricata suricatta | reverse complement strand
AGGGACAAAAAAAAAATGCAAAATGTCGATGCCATAGTGGAGGTGAATCCATCATGCGATGGATGGATGGGTGGTCCAGAGCCATCGGGGGTGCGCGCCGATCAGTGCCCCACGCCGACATTATGGAAGGGGGTGGGTCCCGTGTGGTCTCCCTCTTCATGAAATTTGTAACTGTGCGCAACGTGGTCAACAAACAGGTCGGCAAACGTTGTCCTCGCGGAGCCGGGGAGCGTGCTGGGGGCTCGGAGGAGGGCAAGGCCCTGAGTGCCGGGTCCCGGGGGAGGGACGGGAGGTGCCAGGGCCAGCGCAGCCCCTGTGGGGACACGTGGCGCCACAAGACGGGGTGTCCTGGGCGGGGGAGGAGCCGGCTCACCGGGGCCACGGAGTCCTGGCTGGGGGGAGGGGACCCAGTGAGCCCAGGGGTCTGCCTGGAGGCCACAGGGGGACAGGCAGGGGATGGCAGGCCCACGGGGCAGGTTGTTGTGAAGCTCTTGGGGCAGCATGGGCGAGACCAGGAGGGACAGAAGTGCTTGGAGATGCCACACCACGTCGGGGACACGCAGAGGGGCCTGTTGGCGGGGTGGGTGACAGGATATGGGAAAGGAAGCATAGAACATGCAGAAGAACTGGAGAATTCTTTCCTGAGCAGCAAGTGGGTGGTCAAGGATGGAAATGAAGAGGTGAGGGGGAGGGGAGCAAAGGTTCCATTCTGAGTAAGTGCAGATGTGCATGGGACCCAAGGATTGGACACAGAGGACTGGGTCTCGGGGAGACGGCCCCAACCCACGGACCTGGGGTGCAGGGTTTGAAGCCAGGGCAGAGGGAAGGGGGCACCAGGTGAGGAGATGGGAGGGAGCTGCCAATCAGGAGGAAAACCCCAGGAATGAAGCCACACAGTGTATCTCCTGTTCCTTCAACAACACTCCTGGGCCACCTGACTTTCTGTCACTTTCTGTCACTAGTGAGACAGCGGTCAAGAGACAGGCCCCTGCTCTGGGATAAATTAGGTCCCAGGAGCGTGTGATCGGCTTGCGTGGAGTGACTCTGAGAGGGGAGAAGGAAGAGCACACACGTGTGTCATCTGGAGTCGGCCACACGGAGGCCGACAGGGGCAGGCCCAGGTCTGAGGAGCCGCATCGGGGACCAGGCTGAGGAGCAAGGCAGGCAGCACAGGTGGACATGTCTTCTGGACAAGGTGGGGGTGGGGACAGGGAGCAGGTCTAAGGAGGGGAGAAGCGGCGTCCTGGATTCATTGACTTAAAGATAGAAGGCCCTAGAATATATGGGACCATTAACGGGAATGACCTGGTGGAGAAGGAGACAAAACCCAGGACAAAGAAGGGGCCGAACCCCAGACTCCAGCACTTCCTAGAGCAGGTGATGTGGGTGGAGTCCAGAGTGTGGTAAAGACAGGAAGAGAAGCAGGAAAAAGAGAGAGAGTGGTCGGTGTAGGGGCTGAAGGGTGTTCTCTCTCCCTTGATGGTGTCTGATGTCTTGGTGAAGTGACACCAGCCAGGTCAGGTCACCAGCCAGAGCAAGGATAGGAAGAAGAGTGTAGGGGGCTCAACATAGAGGAAAAGACACCCAAAGGCATCAAGGACAGTGGGAAAAGCTTTTTAAAGAAATAGAGGGGGCACCCAGGTGGTCCAGTCATTTAAGTGTTCAACTTCAGCTCAGGTCATGATCTGAGCCCCTGTGCCAACAGCTCAGAGCCTGGACCCTGTTTCCTATTCTGTGCCTCGCTCTCTGTCCCTCCCCTACTCAACACTCTGTCTCTCTCTCTCTCTCTGTCTTAAAAATAAACATTTAAAACAATTTAATAAAAAAAGAAAAACGGAAGTGGTCAAGGCCGGCGTGGCGGCCCGTGTGCTCAGCTGGGCCGTGTCTCCCATCTCTCCCTCGAGCACGAATATGCAATGGGGACTCACCCAGGCCTGGAGTCCGCTGGGGGAAGGGACTGAGGAGGAGACGTGGGGGAGTCTCAGGAATCGGTGCCTGTAGAAAGGGTCAGTCATGACTGTGGGCCTCGGCAGGTAGAGAGACCGGAAAGGAATGCAGAGGACACGGGGTGCCACCAGAGTTGCAGAGACGCTGGGCCTCCATCGGATTTGATAGCAGAGCATCTCCCTGTCTTTGAGGGGACCTGGCCAGCCTTCAAACGTGTGCGTCCTGTGACACTATGACATTCGGTGGCCACCAAGCGTCCCCACACCATGGTGATCTCAGGCGCCTGGCAGGCTTGTTTCGGCTTGATGCCCTGCTCTCATTTCCCATTGTCATAGAGTCAAGCCACCTGTGGGAGGAGGGCAGGACCGAGGCTCTCCCCCGCAAACAACATCCCAACAGGCACACGCTCTGCGTGACCCGGGGCTCACGCCTGTTGTGTGCCATCAAAAGAGGGTCAGCTGCAGTGAGCCTCCCGTCTCCTAAAGGAAAACACGCATCGGGATGCTGACACCATGCAATGCTGCCACGGAGAACGGGGAGCGTGTCAGCTCAGGGAAACGGACTCAGCTCCATCTGGGGGCGGGGGCGGGGCAAGGAGGCCAGGAGAGCAGTCTCCAGATGGCCGGCGGACGGCCTGGAGACCACGCCAGTCGCCAGGCGGGAACAGAAAGATGATTCAGCCAGCTTCCTTCACCTCGCGGTTCCGGTGAGCTCTACCCCCCCAGCCCAACACCGTTTCCCGAAGCTGCTCGAAAAAATGCCACCAAATGGAAACCCTGCTTGAGCCTGGCAGGAGCCGGGGTCTAAGACAACAATGTTTTTGAAAAGTCAGCATTGCTTTTCTAAATTATTTTCTTTACTCTCCTGTATGTTCATTTGCAAGTAATTAAATGCACCCACACCATAGCAACCCATGGAATAGTAGTGTCACTGACAAGAAAAGTCATAAACAGGAGGAAATTAAAAGAACCCAAATAAGGCCCAGGAAGGAAAAAAAAGAAGATCTAACGGATTTAATCAGGAGACATAATATTCTCCGGGTCCTGTTACAAGACCCCCAGCGCCAAAAAAGCATGGCGGAAGTGGGACAATTGAAATGGATGTGGGAAGGGGTGACGGTACACGGGACGCAGCAGGGACACATCTGTGCAGGACGGTAGCCCCAGCCGAATTCAAATGAGACCTTCAAACCTAAAACAAGAGATGTGCCAAATGCACAGAGGGGCAGCAAAGTCTGGAGTAATTAAGTCTGCCCGCGGCGGCGGCGCCAGGACCCGGGGCAGCCAGGGGCCTTATTCTAGTTGGTCACGCGCACCTACCTGCGGCAGAGCGAGGACTCCGAGGGCGTGACCGCTCACATCCCAGACACGCAGACGGGGCTGGTCATTCACGGGAGGCAGAGAGGGGCTAGACAAGCTGACTTCCCCGTAGAGGACTTCGCGTGCCCTGTCATAGGCGTGTTCTTGACACATCGCTCGTGGCAGCAAACAGTCAGCAACGTCGTGAGTGTGTGTGTCTGGTGAGCACCCCTGTCCTGGAGGGACTTGCTGGAGCGTGTTATAGACAGCCCCGTGACTGATGCCGAAGCTTCGCTGGGAAAAGAAGGATGCTGGGGGTGGGGGAGGGGTCCCTTCTCCTTCAAACACATGCACCAGAGGTTCCCCGGGTGGCTCAGTCGGGTGAGTGTCCAGCCCCCGACTTCAGCTCCCGTCATGATCACACGGTTCCTGGGACCTAGCCCCAGGCTCGGTGCCTTGGGCTCTGCACTGACAGTGCGGAGCCTGCTTGGCATTCTCCCTCTCTTGCCCCTCCCCTGCTAGCTCATGCTTTCTTTCTCTCTCTCTCTCAAGAAATTATATAAATAAATTAAAAATTAAAAATAAATACATGCACCAAACGGCAGCCACATTAATGGAGTTATGCCTCTGTGCTGCGTCTTCACTTAGGTTTTTCAATCATTTATAAACGGGTATCGATACAATGTCTGCACTCACTGATCACTAATGGGAGCTGGGGGTTCACGGGCTCCGTGTCTAGTCGGCTGGTCAGTCTGCCAAAAAGTCCTGTTCTTTCAACTATGCCTCCCATCGCTGTGTGTGCGGAAGGCAGCCCAGCGTAGCACAGCCTTGGCGGACACATTCCATAATTCTGCAGCGTCTGACATGGTAGCCACCAGTGGTGTGTGGCTATGGAGCACTTGAAACGTCGCTAGTGCAGCCAGGAAATTAACTTCTTTGCTTTATTTCATTTTAAATTTAATGTAAATTTACTTGGCTAGTAGCTACTCTATCGGATGGTGTGGAAGACAGACTATTGACATAAGATACTCTGCCCACAAATAGTAATGAGAAAGGCAAGGACATTCATAAGATGGGGAGCTGGAAAGAGCTGGAGGGTCCAAGCATAGCAGGTGACCTGTGGGCTCAGTCACTGCACCTGCCACCCCTCACTGCAAAACCAGGATCATACCCCCCTGAGATCAGGTGATCCTAGGACTGTTTTAAATATCTCAGGTCCTTGGATTCGCAAACACCAATTTCATTTGATTTTTAAGGTATATATTTACTTTTTCAGATGTAGTCCCTGTTCATCACAGAAAACATAGAATATATAGAAAAGGAAAAGACAAAGAACCCATAATCCCATTGTTTTGTCTCAACCTCCATCAGCAAATTGAAGATGCCTCCTCCGCCGCCTTCCTAAGGTACAAGTCCCCAACGGCATGCTCTTGCTATCATCTCCTCTTCTATAACTTCCTGAAAATTAGCTAACTCCCAACATGCTCTTCTCCGTCCGGTTTCCCCACTCACTGTGAATACTTTTAAATATATACAATTATTTTAAATGCGTTTCCCACTTTTCAAAGTGTATCTGGGAACGTACACTTATTTGAAATTCTCGCACAACGCTCTCTTCTCTCTAGAGAGTGCCTTTGTTTGTTTATTCAGTCCCCCACTTGGGGAAAGCTGAGTCACTCTAATATTTTGCTCTCACAATTAATGTGACACCTTCTGTGTACATAAGCATTTGGCGATTTCCTTTTGAAGAGGCTCTTCAAGTAAATTTGGTGGGTGGAACCGGCGTGCGTGTGTCTAAGACTTCCGGTCCTTCTCCCCTTAAAACAAAAAGCATCCCTCTACCCTCAGCCATAGATGGCTGGTCTGGGGTGTGTGGGTGCATCTTTCTGGAATCCCCTCGAGTCCCTGCTCTGACGCTCGTGGTCAACTGGAGCAAATCCCACAGCAAGGCAGCTGCCACATGTCCCCGAGGTTGCGTCTTCATAGTCTGAGGAGTTCACCCCTTTCAATATACACATTTCCTAAGAAATGGCTCCTGACCCAGTCTCTTTATGCCCCCAGGACGATCGCGCCCAGACTCAAATTACAAAATCCAGACAGCAGTAACTACCGCTTGATGGGCACCGAGCATGTGTGAGAGTCTCTTCTAAATGGGACTGGGTTGGGTTTTCTTGAAATCCGTATGTGGAAGCCCGAATCCCCGTGTGAGTGTATCTGGAGATATTGCGGAGGGGCCTTCAGGAAGGAATTAAGGTGAAGTGAGGGCCAGCTTGACCAGCACCTGCTGCTTCCAGCCTCCAGAACTTTAGTTTCTGCTGTAAGAGCACGTTGCCGTGGCGGCTGGAGCAGACTGAGACAGGTCCCCTCCACCCTCAGAGCAATCTCAGAAGGTAGGTTTTACCACCTCCACATGGCAGATGAGAAAACGAGGAAGGCAGAGGTGAAGTGAATTATTCAAGAGCCTCACACAGCTAGGTCGTAGCAGAGATGGGATCTGAACCCAGACAAAGGGACTCTGGAAGCCACACTCTTCAATTCCACATTGCATGTCCTGCCTTGCCTCCTGTCTGCTCAAGATTAAAGATGAGTGTCCCCTTTGGTCTAGAGTTAATACCTTTATTAATGCAGCTTAAGTTACATTAGCTCAGTTGGCAACCAGAGCACATGATTAATATACTTAGTATTTAGTCTGCTAAAACCTCTAAGTTCTATTTTACATAAGCTTTGGTTAAGCCGTGATTTCCCCGTACCTGAAACGCAATCAGGATTTTTGTTAGCAAATGCACTTATCACGATTGAATTTTATCCAATTATAGTATTGCCCACATTTCAACACATTGCGATCGCCGGAGATCCTGGTTCAAATTCACCACCCCCCAGCTTTGTGCCATTCAGGAATTAAATATGCTTGCATTACATAAAGGAGGCGTGCCTTATAGCCCATGAAATGCTCTGCATTTTTGTCATTGTTATTAAATATTTCCATCTGAGTCACTGATTAATGTTTCTAACTCAGGGCCAACCGGGGAACCCTGGAATCAGGAACTGAAAACTTCCTTCTCCATGAGTGTGTTTGCACTCATGCCCCCCTTTGTTAAGTATTACAATTTTGTGCACCCCGCCCTTTTTTTTCTCATTAAAGTAAAAGAGAGTCAGCATTACACACTTGATCTTAGCCAAAAGGCCGAGAAGCGATGAGAGTCAGCATTACAGTTGAATAAAACATACTTTTCTTTAAAAGAGAAAACTCTTATGTATGTGATGTACAGGAAATTGTGCCACACTTGCATAATGCACACGACGTAAAACAAAGATTTTATTGCCGTCACCTTCTATTTTTGCATTATGAAAACAGTATGTACATGTTTTGGTTTCCAAATATAAAGCCTGCAGGCACCGCCTCCTCCCGAGATGCCAGTGGTTCGGCTTAAATGGGGAGTTTCCACCCTTTCTGCCTCCGGGGCCCCTCCCCCACCGCATCCCTCTGCAAGGCGAGCGCCCCTGGGCCAGAGAAGCCCCCGGAGGTGACATACCAGCAGCCCCTGCCCTGTGCCCTCCCCGGTAACACTGAGTGTCACCACCGTCCCTTCCGGATGCCTGGAACGGAACACGGCTCTGGAGGGTGCAGAGCAAGCGGGGGGGGGGGGGGGGGGGGGGGGGGGGGGGGGGGGGGGGGGGGGGGGGGGGGGGGGGGGGGGGGGATGGTGACCAGCGGGCCTGGACGCGCGCTCTGGTGAGCGGGGGTGCTTCTGCTGCTCCAGTTTCCACACTCTCTCTTTTCCTTCCAGAACCACCGCCAGAGCACAGCACAGTCGGGCCGCCTCACGCACCTGGGCTGGCACCCGCGGATTGCACGAGGACCCCTCGGGTGTGCCCAGCCCTGCCCAGGGCTGCTCTCATTCCGGCCTCAATATCGGGGTCCTGCTTCTAACTTGCTGCCCTCTGGTTTTCTGAGGAAGCAGAAGTCTATCACCTCTGAGCCCTGAGCCTGCCCTCTGATGTCCGTACCCCAGCACCTTCGGCTGGGGCTGCTCTCGGAGGCAGAGCCCACAACGTGGCTGAGAAGGTAAAATGAGGCATTAGTGTGAGCCGTAATCCAACATGACTGTCTCTGAGGAGGAAGAGATTAGGACGCAGACATGCACAGAGGGGTGACAGCAGCAAGACACACGGGGGAAGCCGCCATCTGTACGCCCAGGACAGAGGCCTCGGAAGGACCCTGCCCATGCCTGGACCTCAGACCTCCTCTGCCAGAACTGTGACCAGTAAACTCCTGTTGTTTAAATCCCTCTCAGTCCTCTCTGTCTACGGTCCTTGCTGGTGGTGGCCCAGCAAACTAACGCATTGGTCGCGTGCAGCCATGTTTTATCTGTGGTGTGACTCAACAGTATAAATGATTTTATGCACAGTTTTGTACCTTCACGTCCCTCCGGCTCACATTAGCAATGGCAACGGGGGGACACAACCTTTGTTGTCACCTCAGGACCTTTGATTATGACCTGAACCCCAAACTTCTTGGTCAAAGTGCCAGGGCAGGAGCAGCCTCCCTCCTGTAAAGGAGGGGGAGCTTCGGTGCACTTTCTACGCCCTTCCTGTTGACCGCGGCAGGAATCCACTCATAAACGGTGGCTGGCATTTCTCAATTATCAGAGAGTGCGCCTGGGTTCAAAACGGAAGCCACCGGAAGGCCAGGCGGGGGGTCTCCTCAGCGTCTCTGAGTCTGCCGTGTCTGGACGGCGGCACGCGGTCCTCCGGTCACTGCTCAGCCCCGCGGGAACCCAATGCTGTGCCAACAACACACTATTATACAGTCTGAGAAGAAGCCACTGGAATCCTTGAGGTTCTTTTTGATTTTCTCATTGTATTTTTTAAACACGTTTTGCTCAATCCCATAAATGCAAAATGTCAGAAGCTATTATTCAAAATCTGGAAAGTGCAGACCTAACGTTTCAGGTAAAGTATCAACTGGTAAGGGGTCAAGTGAGAAGGGAGTTCATGGAAAACAGAGGCGAACTCACGCACATTCTATGATATGAAACCATATAAAATTGTCATCCTACCCCGATAACAGTAGTGCAAGCCTGTTATGTGCAGGACAATAAAATTATTTTGTACAGAGTTTCAAGACAAATGTTTGCTAAATTATTAAATCACTTCGCTTCGAGGAAGGGTTGAGTGAGTCATTAGCAATCCCTGCGTGGCAGCACATGGAGATTATCCGCGCTCTCCCGCTTCTCCATGGGGCAAGTCCTCATTAACGCAAACAAGGACTACCGTCAGCTTTAGAATTCTTTTGAACTTTTTTCTCTCTTCCCGCCCCGTGAGGACACAATGACAAGGCAGCCATTTGCAAGGCAGCAAGAGGGCCCAACAGTGCCGACACCTTGATCTCAGCCCTCCAGCCTCTACAACTGTGACTTGTGGCAGGGAAAATAGCGTGCTCTGTCACTGTGAGGAGATTATGCCCAGGCTCTATCCCAAATAATGTCAAGTATTTACTGGACATTTTAGTGAGTGAGCTGCCTGGTCTCGGAGTACCTTGTTTTCTAATGTCATCAAGAGCAGCTCATGGTCGGGGCGCCTGGGGCCTCAGTCTGTTCAGCATCCAGCTGCGGCTCAGGTCATGATATCTTGGTTCGTGAGTTTGAGCCCCACGTCGGGCTCTGTGCTGACAGCTCAGAGCCTGGAGCCTGCTTCCGATTCGGTGTCTCCCTCTCTCTCTGCCCCTCCCCTGCTTGCACTGTCTCCCTCTCTCTCTCTGCCCCTCTCTCTCTCCTTCTCTCAAAAATAAATAAACATAAAAAAAAGAAACAATAGTTCATGGCATGTCACCTCTGAGTTCACCTCACAGTGCAGCTATGGCTGAGGCAGATTCCTGGGCTGAGTAACCCTAGCCCGGCCCATCCATCTCAAATGTTCTGCAGCCCAGGGGAAGATCAGCCCGAGAGCGCACCGAGGCCTTAAGACTCGGGAAACAATGGAGACGTCCCCTGGTGGTGGCCAGCCATGAGGAGTCTGGAATCAGTGTGTGCCCATGTTCCCCAATTGATGGACTTTCAAGATTAAATTCTCTCACCATTGTCTGTGGGTTCAAGCATCCTGGAGTTACTTCCCATTTCAGGCCTCCTAGTGGATGCTGTTTTTATATTAACATGCATAGGTGCCCATTGCTCGGGCCCACCCAGGTGTATTTCAGACTCCCAAACCTTGGAACAAAATCTGTGGGAGGAATCACTGAGCTCTGGCAAGGTGTTCAGGCCATGTCACTATTTTTCTCTTTTAGCACAAATGACAGAACTGCAAAGCTGAAATATTAACATCGTTTAAGGGCTTCGTGCCTGGCTAAAAAGTAGTGAAAGTTCTCGGTGACTCTAAACCCAATTTAGCGCCTATGTTTGCACAAAGAGGAAGCACTTGGCAAATTGCTAATTTTTGATAGTGTATCCAAATGGGGGGACAAGCCACAGACGGAGATTGTGCTTCACCCAGTAGAGAGAGACCACAGGACGCTAAGTGTAACCCTGATTAGCCATCTGTGCAGTCATCCTTGATCAGAAGATGGCCAGGCTGCCCCTGAGGCAGACATCCGATTTATACCTGAAAATCATTTGATACTGTTCTGCCTTCCGATAAAGCCCCCCCTCAATGATTCCCATCGGATGAGATGTTATTATGCTTTGTGTTTCCAGCACTGTGGTGTCACCAAACCCTGTGTGGGGACCACACACTCCCAAAACCAGCCTGTGGGACCCCCGGGTCTTGTACTGTCTCTGTGTCACACGGCTGGCCACCGGCCCGGAGCCAGCATGGACGTCTCCCTCCCAATCATTCCCCATGGGTTCAATGCATTCAGCAGGAGCCGAGATTTAGACCCAGTGTCCTTTGAAGCAAAGGCAGGAGTTTCTTCAATCAAGTAGCACTGGACACATACCCCGCACTGCGCACCCACCGGTCACTTTGTGCTGTGTCCCTCCCCTGGCCTCCCACACATCACATCATCTTCCTCATGTCTCACCACCGCCCTGTTTCAGTGTGCGAATCCGTGACTCAGAGAGTTCACCTAAGTTAATCCAAGTCACAGAGCGAGTCACTCTGCTTTTTTGAGCCTCAGTTGCCCCGTCTGATCCAAGTTTTTTAAGATTAAAACTTCAGGAGATTGTTACAAAGATCGAATGAAATCGCGTGCCCTAGCCCTTCCCGCAGTGACGGACACACAGTGAGCCTTCAGGAAAAGGGGTTCAAGGAGCCAGGATGTTTTGCATATGCCAAGGTCCCACAGAGGACACACACAAAGGACTCAAATATACGTGAAGAAAGTGGAGAAAAGTGTTTTATTGAAGGCTATCGAAGTCTTTGGTTACACTCTTAGGGAGGCTGAGAACTTTCCTTCACTTTGCTTCTGACGGCAAAGGAGCAAAGTGCTTTCTAGCCCTTTCAGCCCACAGCGCCCCTGTAAGGGAGTGATGTTTGAGCAAACGCTGAACGAGGTAAGAAATCATTCCGCGCCCAGACGGAGAATCAGGGGAACAGGCCAAAAGCTTGTCAAAACTTCAACATGGTTTTAAAAAATCACAAGAATCATTTAGCCACACCAGTTTTTAAAATAAATTCTGACAATTTCCTTAAAAAAGGGCTGTGTCTACAACAGACCTGATTTAACATATATTTTATGCATTCAATTGTCTAAAATCAACTTTGCACAGACTACCATATTTTTTCTTCGCAAACTATCACAGATCACGTTCTCCTCAGAGCCCACCCATCATGTGTTATTTGAGAAATATTGATGCTTCCCCAGAGTTTCATTGCTTGTATCACTCAGTCCATAGAGGCAAACATTCTAATTTAGGGAAGCGCACAGGACCCTAGACTCTGTTTATTCTTTCCACATATTTGTTTCTCAAGTATTTATAACCATTACAAAGAAACACGCTTTATATTTGCACATCGACAACCAGGCAGGACACATGGGAAGAATACCCTACGTAGACTCCAGAAAGAAAACGGCTTCTCTGAACACGGCCAAGTGACAAATTAACCCACAGCTCAGCTGAGAATGGGGTGTCTCTTCTAGCTTTCTCAACGCCTGGTCGAACTGACATTCACGGAGCTTCCGCTCACCCAGGCTCGCGGTTCCGTCAGTGGGTCACAGCCACGCTCCTCTCCCCGGAGGCACTCCCCTGCCCCCAAACGCTGTCCCCCTGCGAGGCCGGAGTTCTCGGAGACCCGACAGGTGTGCACCCGGGCAGGTGCCGCCCCTTTGGGGAGCACTCTGAGGCCAGGACGAAGCGTTTGTCCATCCAGTGAGCGTGTAGCAGCGTTCTCTACTATTTAGGCAGAAGGAAGGTGAAGATACCGGCGTTGTGTCATCAGGAACCCGTGATCTCCTTATGGAAAGTCTACAAACAACATGACTCTGTGTCCCCAGTGTCATGAAGACCAATGGAAGATGGGGGTCCTGAGAGCTCCGGCTGAGAAAACCCGGTGTGGGGCAAAGGTAGATCTGGAACCGCCCCCCAACCCCCAAACCCTCCACCCTCTATACAGACCCCACCCACCATGAGGCCCTCAGACCCCAGTCTACACAGACCCCCATCTATATGGACCCCACCCCGCGGTCTTCAGACCCTCATCTACAAGGAGCCCCCTCCACCGCAGCCCTCAGACCTCTGTCTATACAGACACTTACACACCATGGTCCTCAGACCCCTGTCTGTGTGGACCACCCTGCAGCCCTCAACCTCCCCCTACCTCCACACGGACCCCACCCACTCAGGGGCCCTCAGACCCCGTCTGCAAGGACCCACTCCCCTCCGCCTTGGCCCTCAGACCCCATCTGCAAGCTCTGCCCGCCTAGTTCAGGGTCGTTTTGTTTCTTTTTCTTACGCTACGTGCGTTGCTGCTGCGGTCATTTCTGTGAACCATATGAACGATCTTCTTCCGTTTACGTTCGAGTTATAAAAGCAATTCTCTGAAAGAAATTAAACGTGATGCTCTAACAACCAAGAGAGTGGCTTGGTAAATGTATGTTAAAATCTTACAAACAGGCAAACTCAGAACCCAGCAATTCCCCTCTCAGAACTGTACCTAAAGAGGTGAACGGAGACTGACGTTCTCAGAATTTTAAATATGTTTATTCAAATGCTGTTTACAAGAGAGAGAAACAGGAGCAAGCCCGAATACCCAGCTGCAGTGGCATAATTAAATCCCGGGTGCCTGTGCTGTGGACTGCTCCACAGCTACTGAAAATTCCATGGTAAAATACACGTAAAGACATGAAAACATTTTGAAAGTGTATGGTTGGGGGGCCCCTGGGAGGCTCAGTCAGTTAAGCCTCTGACTTCGGCTCAGGTCATGATCTCATGGTTCGTGGGTTCGAGCCCCACACCGGGCTCTGTGCTTGGAGCCTGGAGCCTGCTTTGAATTCTGTGTCTCCCTCTCTCTCTGCCCTTCCCCTGCTCATGCTCTGCTCTCTCTCTCTCAAAAATAAGTAAACACTAAAAAAATTCTTTTAAAGAAAGTGGACTGTTTGGTAGGAAAGCAGATAACAGAGCTGGTGCCCGTGTGTGTGAAGACCTTCGAGTAGCTGAGGATGGCGAGCCGGGAAGAAAGACCATAGCAGGGGCTTCTCCAGGTACTGGGATCGAAACCAGGCAGGCGCATTTCTGCTGACCTGTGTTTCTTAATTTGTAGACCTTAAACGCTCATTGCTTGAATAAAAATGTTTCACTCAAAAGCCAACAATGAATCAGCTGACAAAACAAGAACAAAATGAAAGCACAACAATGACAAGAGGACAAGGAATGTCCGTTGCACAAATTCTCAGTCCGTCCTGTTCCATTGACCTTGCGGGTCCCCTCCCCCCATTTTCCACGAGGCACCCCAGCGACCTTGTGCTGCGGCTTCCCGCCCAGCCCCTCATGAGTCCCAGGCTCCTAGGAACTGAGGGGTCAAATCCAGGGACAGAGCGGCTTCCTTCCGCATCTCCGCCCCCACATTCATTTTGCAAGACTGAACTTTGAGCTCTGCCCTCGTCTGACCTGAGGTGCAAGGTTCTATCCTACCTCAAGGCCCAAAGGCCCCCAAGGTAAAGACCGTGCTTGCTGGCTGCTCCAGGGTCAGGCCCTCCAGTCACTGGGGTCGGGTCCCCATCACTGAGCCGATGCAGCTGAAGGCACAAGCTCTGACCAGCTGGGGCTCCTAAAACCCTGTCTCGGGAAAACAGCGAACACGAACTCACTCTCCTCCCCGCCCCCTGCACCCGTCCAGCACCTGCTTGAAGCTTTGCTACGAGCTCTACAATGATAAAGAACCATCCTGAAGCCGTTGCTAAGGGAGCTCGACTTCCGGTACCCTCTGAGGAGCTCTACCCCCAGCAAACCCCTTCCAGCAGCTTCTCTGCTGCCCGAAGTGCACAGGCATCTGACAGACTCCAAAAGGTGTGCACGTCTCGGCCTTGAGGACACCCCAGCCACGTCCATGGAGAGCACCTCCAACCATCCATTCTCCAGTAAAGCGAACACAAAGGACAAATGAGCAACCTGGACACACACGGGCAGCCAGGATGGACAAGAATGAACAATGGACAGTGGCCGTCAGAAAGGAACCAAGAAAAGGAAGCAGAGGGAAGAAAGACACTTGTGTTTCCCGGCCCGCCTCATTACCAATTTTGACATTCAGCAGTTGTTTTGAAAGTGGAGTGGAGGGAATTGGTCATCTCTCCCTAAATGCCAGATGCATTTTCTCTGAGGCTCCCATGTAACACAGCACCACCATTTCCCAGATGGGGAAACTGAGGCTCCAGAAGCCAAGCAGCCAACAGCGACGGAGCTGTGCCGAGACCTGGGGCTGGGTGTTGGCCTAGAAGACCACGTCGCCCCTCGAGACGGCCCTGGGCTGCCTCACACTGGCAAGCAGTTCTCATTTCTGCGTGTCCACGGGAAGGGCGTGGGAAGAAGCGAGGAGCCAGGGGTCTGCGAGACGACCCATTCCTCAGCTCGTTCCCATGTGCATCTTGGAGTTCCCACTGTTGACCGCACACCCTTTCTCCGTACACGAGCTGGGTGATGGGGCCCTGACCCACCTCCTCTCCAGGAAGCGATCAGCACATGTGGAGAGAAATTTCAAGTCCTTCTTCGAACAGCGATTGGTGGCCTAGAGAAGCTTGTTCTTCATTCACTCGGCCAACCCTGGTTGAGATTTACCTTGGCAATCAACATTGGCCACACTGCTTATGGGGTCCCTTCTCCTCAGGTGTTTAGGTAGGGAAGAGAGTAATGATTGGACCATTTCAGTATTTTAAATGACTGAAATGAATATTGCTACTGTTCCATTTTCGAAGACGACTAGGGAATTTGGTAGTCCAGATTGGACACGTTCTGCATATTTTAACATCATCCTCATAATGGACAACATTATGGGTAAAATTCAGCTCCATGTTGAAGACCATCAACCGTCCAAATTCAAACTCTAGTGACTAAAAATTCCACTTGGCTGATATCTCTGGTCTCTGCTATTCCATTTTTCTATGGAGGTGGAAACCTTGGATTTTCCCCATCTTCCAACACCACCCCGAGGCTGACAATTACACTGTAGAATCTATTTGTGAAACACGGGGCCATAGGTGACATCACTGCCCATTTTTATCTTATTCCTTGTCATGAGATGTATTTGAAGATGCAGAGAGCTCTCCCATGAATGGTTGTAGGTATCTTAGTGAGTGCCACCTAAAGAGCCAAAGAGCCAGCTCAGAAAAATGGTGCCTGGGGATTGGCTAGCGCCCCCAAGCCGCGTGAGATGAGAGTTCTTGTCCTCAAGAACGGTCCCCAACCTGTCTGCCAACACCTCATCCACACTGGCAGAAAAGGAATGCCCATTTTTACGAAGAAGATATGAGCAAAGAGCGGCCAAGAGGAAAGGACCGATCAGACAACCAGACTCCCCTTCCAAGTGCCCCACCTCTCCTTCAGCCTCCCATAACGTGCCCTCTAGATCCCATCAGCTTGTCATGGCCATGAGGTTGGCCATCTCTCCCTACTGTCCACACACAGAAAACATCAGTCAGAATTTTCTCCTGGCAAACACATTCATCATTCCAGCCTGTTCTTCAGGAGGGATCCCTGAGTTCCCACCATCTCTGAAAAGCCCAACTTCCAAGATCCTCCATAAGCTAGTTGTGCCGGTCCTTCACCCTCCTTTTCAGCCAACAATCAAATTTATCTCAGGCAAGAGGGTTTCTTTAATGGACTTCACTGGAAATTCCATGGATGAGACTGGATTCTATTTAAAAGCTCCTCTAGGGGCGGCTGGGTGGCGCAGTCCGTTGAGCATCCGACTCTTGATTTTGGCTCAGGTAATGATCCCAGGGTCATGGGATCAGGCCCTGCATTGAGACTTTGGATTTGCTCGCTCTCCTCTCTCTCTCTCTCTCTCTCTCTCTCTTTCTCCCTTTGCCCCTCTCCCCCAATCATGCTCTCATTCTCTCTCTTAAAAAAATTAAAAATAAAATAAAATAAATCCCTCCGAAGTGCAGCTTTGAGACAGAACCAGCGTTCTGTGATATAGTTAGTCAGCAACGTTGCACTTTTGTTCAGGTGCCACCCAAGAGATTTAATCTCAGGACATTGACTGGTGTTGCTCCTACAAAATTTACCCCAAGACTCAGGTTTGGTGAATTACGGACAGAAAGAAATCATGTTACAGCAAATACTTGAGACTGTCAAGAGTCTAGAACATTATGGTTTAAGATCTTCAGTTTCGTTTGGTTCAGTCATAATATATACACTATTAACAAAGCAGGGAGCCTTCTTGTTTGATGCTCAAACCCTCCCTGAGAGGCTGGGAGGACGGACACAGTAGTCCTTATTTCACGATTCAGAGGCCAGACTGAGTCTCTGAGTTTCTCAGTCTTCTGATCGGGAGGAGACAGAACTCGGTTCCCATGTTCCAGATACAGCACGGGTTTGGGAAAGAGGAGGTGAAGGTCAAGTTCTCTGTTCTCTGACATATGCCTCCAACCCCATGGCCATTTTCAGCACAAGGAGAGCGCAGGGGAAGCGATTTAAGAGTTTGAATTGACTACTTCTGTGTAGTATTTGCCAGGGAGCCTCTTCCTCCACGCCAACCCCCTCACAGATATCCATGTTTCTCCTGCTCTTCTGTAATCACTCAAGTTTCTTCTGATAATAATATTTTGATCTTTTCTTGGATAACAACCCCATTTTCTTGATCTCAATGCAAGGAATTTCTAGTAGAGTTGACCTTACGCCCAGATTATTGGGGTAAAGTAGCTTATAACTCATTCCCGCCCAGTGGGGCTCACTGCCTTCCTCTGGCCATAGCGACTGGCTCATCGATGGCTGTGACCCACGTAGAGCACGTGAGACTTTTCCTGGGACCAGGGGAACCCTCTTTCCTCTGTGGGGTTCAAGGCTGGGGAAGCCGGCGGTAGTCATTTGTCTGCCACCTCAGGACGTCTGAAAACGAGGCTGACGCTGCGGAGAGCAGGGCCAACAGCTCGAGGACCTACGTCCTAACGCCGTGATTGGAGCCCCTAATCCAGCCAGGTATGAAGGCAGCCTCACCCATAGACCCTCGCACTATGTGACACCGTAATTTCTCTTTAATGCAGATCATTTTGTGTTTTCAGTTGCTTACAAATTTTGACACAAGATATTTTAGAAGGAAGAAGAGCGATCCCTGGAGATGGTCCTACTCATCAACCACAGACCCATGGATCAAGGCTACAGCATTCCCCGCCCACCACACCCAGCACGGCCTCCAGCTCAGCCCATCCCACCCCCAACCGCCTGAAACCGGTCCTGCCAGAGAGGCCCCACGCACAGCTCCCTGCGAGATTCCACATACCCCAGGATTTCCATGACTCCCTTACACCATGATGCACATTGTCCAGGCTCTTGTTTCGTTCTGAAAGAATATAGGATCACCTGAAGATTAAACTCCCAAAAATGCTCATTTAGAAAGAAGCAGGAACCAGAAAGTGGGCTTTTAAGAATAAAATGGGAGAAATAAAATGACAATGACTAAAAAGCCCTAAAGACATCTCCCCTTAGAGAACATTCCAGAGTCAATCCAACTCTTCAGGAAAAGCTACTGACAGGCGCTGCAGACTGTGCCACTGTTGGTAACGCTGTCCCAGGAGCTGTTTGCAGGACAGTTCTGTCCCGGCTTCAGGGCAGAGCAGTGAGAGCGGCTGAATATGCTGAATGTGTGTGGATGGCTTACAAGGCACTCCCGATGAAGACTGAAGCCTTTAATTAAGTGAGCAATTAGCTTTGGGCATGAGTGTTTATACAAAAAGAAAATAAGTTAATTAATCTGGATAATTATTTGCGCTGTGAGCATGTGCCTACCCTGGGCTGTATGCGGCGCCGGAGGCACTGTGTGCTGCGTTCAAGAGCGCCGAAGGGCCAGGGTCAGGAGCTGCCCAGTGGCAAGCAGCCCCCGCCCCCCAGGCTTCCCCGCTCTGGCACCGGCGGCCCGGCCTGCAGGCTGGCCCGTCCCCGCAGCGCTCCCCGCGCACCTGCACCGCCTCGGGAGCTGGCCCTGTGCGCAAGGAGCCAGCCCGACAGAACGGGGTGGGTTTGTTCACCAGGTGAGAGCAGCGGGCCGAGGGGACGCCGGGGTTCGCCCGAGATCCGCTTACAGTGTGACCACGCTGGCTGGTGTTCAGTGCTGCCGGTTCTTAAAGCAAAGGGAAACGAGTTTTCTCCCAGACTCACAGATGCGAGCTTTTCAAGTCATCATTGTTCACTACATCTGTGTTCTTCCAATCTGTGACTTAGAAGGGAGGGTTTAAAAAAAAAAAGCAGAGGAGGGCCCCTTGGGCGGTGGTTAAGCGTCCAACTTCCGCTCAGATCATGATCTCATAGGACGCGAGTTCCTGAGTTCGAGCCCCGAATCGGGCTCTCTGCTGTCAGCACGGAGCCTGCTCTGGATCCCCTGTCCCCCCCTCTGCCCCTCCTCCACTCACACACATGCCCTCACTCGCGCGCGCGTGCGCGCACGCGCTCTCCAAAATAAAATAAAACGTTAAGAAAAACCTTTTAAAAACACAGGAGTGAAAATCACGCAAGCAATTTAGGCTAGCCCCTCTTGTCCTGCGCACACTCACACGTGCTCACACGATCATCCGTACCCGCCGGTGTCCCGGAAAGCGGTGCTCCCAGCTGAGCAGAGGCCGCCGCGAGCTAAGGCAGGACGCGAAGCTGATGGCCGTAGAGTAGTTTTTAAACCACTGAATGAATGAGGGAGAAGAAATGAAAAAACATAGATGAGTAGGTCAGAGGCACAATGCAAAAACTGGAAGAGCCCAGCACTCTGTCTTGCTAACACGCTGTAAAGCAAGTCATCAGTAGTTAGTATTCATACAGACGGAAATATGTCAGAGGAGGTATGAGAAAATGTTCCCACAGAAACGCAGACTGAACCAAAGAGTAGTGTCATTTTCTACGCTGTATTTTTCTACACTACATTTTCTACAAAGGTGCCGACAGTTCAGAGCCTGGAGCCTGCTTCAGATTCTGTGTCTCCCTCTCTCTCTGCCCCTTCCCTACTAGTACTCTCAAAAATAAAAAATAAATAATAATAATAATCATTGTTTACTGATATCAATTGATATATAATATTCGCTTATATCGATGGTCAGCATACAAAGTTACCCAAAAGTTCTCAAAGTTGAATATAATTTGATTGGTTAACCTCACCTCTTGGAATTCATCCTATAGAATAGCCATTAAATATGGGAAAACATTTAAGGCACAAAAGTGTTCGTTACAGATTTACAATAACTATTTAATCATTTAAAATGAGATTAGAAGGATGTACACGAATGCAGAAATATGCACATGACAAAACGTTACAGGATTCTGTAAGCAGGATTCAGCGAGAGCAGCATTACAGAGAACAAACAAATGTAACTCCCACAAAAGGCGATCGACAACATGCAGCCGGTGTTTAGACCGCCGACCGCCGGTGGCTGCAAATCGGGGCCGATTGTCCCCCTTTGCTGATTGCCAAATGCCTACACTATGTATGTGTATCACTTTTATGGAAATACACGCTTAAGTTTTTATTTGTTTATTTATTTATTTTGAGAGAGAAAGCGCGCGTGGGGGAGGGCAGAGAGGGGAGAGAGAGAACCCCAAGCTGCAGCCCAACATGGGGCTCACACCCACAAATCGTGAGATCATGATCTGAGTCAAAATTGGTGCCTAACCGACTCAGCCACCCAGAGGTACCAGAAATATTTTTAATGAGTTTTGGGCTTCCCTGCAGGAATCATCGCGAGAGCGGCCCGAGTGCCCTCGCTGCCCACTGTCCCCCCCTGCCTTGGCCACCTTCTGCGTCACGGAAGGACGAGGGGCCCAACTGGGTAACGCAGAGAACATCAGGTCACTCCCCCGGTTAATTAAGAAAATGCTGGGGTCTCCATTGCACACCCCCATCCCCACTCTCCGGGGCTAACACGAAGATCCCATAAGTCGAATCCCCACTGCCTGCCGAGCATGTGAGCTCATGCTTCGGGCCCGGTGGGGCTGGCCGGCTGGAGGCCCCTTCCAGCCCACATCCCTTGATGCTTTGTCCTCCCGTCCCTGTGATGTGTTGGCTCCCACCGCAGGCACCAGCCCTCAGAGCGCCTGGGGACAGTCCCCTCCTGAGCGGCACACCGCGGCCTGAACGAGGGGCCTCGGTGCCAGACCATCCACCTGCTCCCCCATCACGGTTCCAAGGATGTGCTGCGGGCTCTCACTCCCTTCCTGCCACCGCTGCTGCCGTCGCCAGGAATGCCCTTCCACGTCCCTCCCTCCTTGCGCAGCCCTCCACCTGCTCCTCCAGGACCCCCTCCGTCAGCCCCACACTTTCCTGCCAGCTCTCAGGACCCCCGATGAAATGCGCCCTCCTCCTTCCCGACCCCACAGCCCGGGGGCTTTCAACCTACGTTGTCCCTCACTTTGGCCACTTTCTAAGGCACGTTCTTTACTTAGCGTTCCCTCCCATGAGTGTGCGAAGTGGAACGATTTCCTCCTCACTTCCAGCGCCCGTCTGAGCCTTGGCCGCAGGTGACACTCAGCAGACGTTAGTTGGATGAGTATCAGCTTGATGCTGGCTCAGCTGCTCGCGTGGCCCCTCCCGCGTCACCGGCTCCGCAAACTCGCGTGAGCAAGCCGTGTTTCCCGGTGTTTATTAGTATTGACACTTCTACGAGCCCACGTCATTGAATACTTGCCTCCTTCCAGAGGTCAAAATGAGGCTCGGGGTGAAGATTAGTAATGAACACCGTGGCTGGAGAGGGGCTTCTCTGTAGGACAGGATGGGAGGCATTGTTTGTGTCTGGGGGGAGGGAGGTCCTTGCTTCGCTGGCGGCCCCCCAGGGGAGGGCTTGGGAGGCAAGCCGCCCAGCGTTCCGATTTCAGGCGCTCTGGGGGAGACGGTGCTCCTCCGGTCCAGGGCAGGCGGGCCGATCCGAGAGGGGAAACCAATCCAGGACGCCGAAGGAGAGAGGCTTGGGAGTGAACAGATCCGCTCGGAGAAGGGCCGTCCCGCAGGGGACAGGGGGGCCGACTCGGTCAAGGGCAGATGTCCCCAGCCTCAGCCCTGCACCAACAGCACAGTCCTGAAGGAGAGAGCACGGGCCGCCGGACCCTCAGGACCGGGCAGAATTTCCAGGCTCACGAATAAGGGAATCACTTGCCAGGAACTGGCAAAAATCTCAGTCCAGCTCTGAAAACCACAAAACCCCCCTGGAAATTCTTCGCAACACATTACTCGTTTATATTTTTGTCTACCAAACAGAAAAAAAAAAGAAATAAACAAATAAAAACAGGTTAACTGCTTTTTAGCAGAGGACATCATTCCCCCAAAGACTGGTGGTCAATGGTTCCATGTCCTACAGAGACCGTGACGTGAGGCCCCAGCACACGAGGACCTTGGTTAGATCCTGTTTCACGGCGTTGGAGCCTGACGCTTGCTGTACAAGCCTAGAAGGAACTTCTCCGGGGCCTCTGATGTCGGAACCTAATGGAGGCCTTGGGACACAACTGTCAGATTCTGTCTTTGAGGCAGGAGAGCCAGAGGTCAGGATATAATCACCCCTCAGTGTCGCACACAGTACTGCAGCCCTAGCACCTTCCTCTCCTTTCGCCAACCCAGCCAGCATCCCTCCCGGACCTGTCGCCGCAGCTTGGCCAGTCCCCACTTGCCTTAGTCACACCCCAGGACCCCTGCCATTGAGTTCAGGCTATTTTGATTCATGTCACAGGAGTTTTATTAAGTAACTTCTGAGCTGGTCAAACAATTTCAGGCAATTTGGAGAACAAACAGTGATGGCGGGCGGTTATTGGAGCCACCAGGTGCTATGTCCTGCAAAGTCCTTGCCCCCAAACCTCATGCTCCCGGGAAAAAGTCCCTTTAATTAATACAAAATGGCTTCACAGAGTGTAAATGTCTGTTGGATGATTCCAGCAGGAAAATTAAAACTTTAAAATGTACGCAATTTCTAAACGTTCGTATTATAAAAATCACAGCAAACTTAGATTTCGTTACACTCCGAAGCCCTAGATGAGCGCCCGAGGGTGCTTGTCCAGCGGAGCTCAGGGTGGGCGGAGGCCGAATCTTGTTACTGTGGGCGGAGATGTTGCCATCCTTTGCCAAAGTTTGTTTTTCTCCTGTTTCCTAAAACATAGACAATAAATACGGCAACTTAGGAATGGTATTTTAGGCTACACTTAACACAGGCTTTGACAGCTGGTGTTACAGGAAGAGAGGTAAGTGTTCACCAAACCGGTGCTTGGGGAAAAAATGAGCATAGTAGTTGTGTCTTGAGCGGTGAAGGAAGCTGGGATTAGCCTAAAAGAAGCATGAGGGAACTTTCTGGGGAAATAGTGGCCGTGTTCTATGCCTTGATAAAGACTGGTAACATGGACATATAACTCTAGCTAATGACGTGTACACTGAAGTACTTGGGAGGAAGTACAATAAAATTTAAGTTGAATTGGGGCGCCTGAGTGGCTTAGTCAGCTGAGCGTCCAACTTCGGCCCGGGTCATGATCTCACGGTTCCTGAGTATGAGCCCCGTGTCGGGCTCTGTGCGGACAGCTCAGAGCCTGGAGCCTGCTTTGGATTCTGTGTCCCCCTCTCTCTCTGACCCGCCCCTGCTCTCTGTCTCTCTCTCTGTTTCTCTCTCTCTCTCTCAAAAATAAACATGAAAATTTATTTTAATTTAAGTTGAATCAAGGAATGGAGATGAGAAATAATAATAGACAGATATGAGAGAGAGCGAGGGAGGAGGGGACCGACGGATAACAAAGCCCACGGAGTCTAATGTCAGCGGCAGAATTCGGCACAAATGTTGACTGAAGACCAGTGCTGCTGTCTCCCTGAAAACTCTCATAATATAATGCTGGGGAGAGTGTCCCCTTCAGCACACCCGGCCTGGACGCCACACAACGCTCCCGTCCATCGTCCCCAGGACAAAACGCAGTCATTGCCTGAGACACAGTGTTGAGTGCGTTGACAGAGCATCCAGACGCGGTGGCCCCCAGGAACCTTACGGGTGAGCGGAGACAGGGGTTAACTCTGCACTTCGGCTCCTTAGAAACAAGCGGCCAAGCGCGGGTTTGCCGTCCTGAAGTCTCCAACGGCCTTTCTCCCGAGCGCCTTGGGGGAAACGCGTGAGGTGCGCTCAAGCGCTTGGGGAAAAGTCCACGGGGGGGCGGTAATTATCCCCAGGGCTCATCCAGCAACTATCAGCCCGCTCGGCTTGCCCGCGCCCGGGCACGGGTTGCAAGGCGGTTGGCCACACCGCACACGCAGCGGCCGCCCCACGCCGTCCCCCTGTTCGTACCCGGCGCACTGAGAGCTTTCCCTGACAAGTCACCCATCAGATCACCTCTCGTCCACCTTCCTTCACCCAGTCTTCTCCGATCGGTGACCCTGTCACCAGGAAGACGCGCTCGGGGAATAATTCCAACACTGGCCTCGCGCCCACACTCCCTTCTCCAGCCTAACGAATTCCCAAAATGGCTCCCGCTTAATTAAAGATGAAAGAGGAGGCGGCAAGTGCGCGCCGCCAGGACAGCAGGAGGGCGCCCCCCGTGCGTCCCCCGCTCCCCTCTCCAGCAAGGTCTGCAGAAAACCGTGACCCTCGACCCTGTCTGCAGACAGTGGGGAGCACCCCTCTGCCATCTGCAAGAAGTAAAAACTAACTCAAGGCACTTCTTTAGCGCGACTCCGGGTACGTGTCCTGACCTTCTCCAGTGCAGCCCAAAGTTTAATCATATTTATTCGCTTCCTCGCCCCCAAATATATTTGAACATGAATACTTGGCAGTTTCCACAAAATCTGCTAGGAAACAGATGCAAAGTTTGCAAATACGTGAGTGCAATTATACTAATTCCCGGCGACTTGGGAAGGGGGAGAATGAGCACCCCTTGTAAAAGGATGTCAGGAGAGGCTCGGGCTGGCCCGGGGCGGTCACTTCCCACAGCTCGTTAGGCTGGCCTGCCCGATGTCAGCCAGCCAGGGACAGTCCCAGCCCACGAGCTCCGGAAGCCATGAGCGAGCCACCGGGCGTCCGTGGGAGGCGGAGGGCACACGGCACGGGACGACGCGGGACGCTCCGTCCTCGCTGCCCGGGCTTCAGGGCGGCTCTGGCAGGACAGGCACCGTCCGGCCGGGGTGCAGGGCTGTGGCCTCGCTCGGGGAGCTCCGGGAAGTGCAGGGGTGCCGCGGAGGGAGGGAGGTCGGCCTCGCCCAAGCGTCCCGGCTACTGTGCTGGCGGTCGGCCGTCCCAGCCAGTTTGGAAAGAGCGGGGTTGACTCATTGCACAGAAGCCTCTTGGGCGGCTCCCCAAGTGGCCGGGCCGCTCCGCGTCTGGAAAGGGCATGAAGCAGGGACACACCGGTGTCCCCGGAGCAGGAGGGGGTGGGGCCACAGGCCGGAAAGGCCTGCGGAGGAAAAGCTGTTTTATTTTATTTTATTTTATTTTTTATACAGAATTTTGGGGTTTTTTTTTAAAGTTTATTTATTTATTGTGACAGCGAGAGAGAGTGTGTACAAGCGAGCAAGAGAGAGCGAGTCCCAAGCAGGCTGCGGGCTGCCAGTGCGGAGGCCAGAGTGAGGCTGGAACTCACAGATGATGCGATCATGACCTGAGCCGGAGCCAAGGGGCCCAGGCCTAACTGGCCGCACTCCAGGTGCCCCGAGGAAAGACTGTGGTACAAGAGGCTTCCCAGAAGAGAGCCCCCCACGCTGGGGCTCTAAGAACAGGACAGACTCGCCGGACAGCCTGCCCCCAGGCCTGGCCGCAGCAGGTGCTGAGCTGGCCGCTCACCGCAGGAGGCCGGGGGCCCCCTCGCCTGGGGGCAGCACCCAGCGCTCGCCACTTCGTGCCGGCCAGCGTGGGCCCCAGGGCGCCCGCATGCGGGACATGCACGTGAAGGGCCCCCCGGCTGTGGGGAGTCGCCCCGAGACAGGGCAGGTCATGGGAAAAAGGTGAGGGACTCTTGGGGGGGGCCAGGACCCAGACACAGGACAGTCTGAGGAGCACTGGGCACCCGGAAGTTCCGTCATTTTCCTGCGTGTGCCAGGCAGACTGCAGCCGGGACCGCCGGGCAGCGGGTTCTGCGCTGAGGGCGGCCCAGAGACGGCGCCCGGCCCCAGCCTGGAGGACAAGATGCCCAGATTCCACACGAGAACACGGCCACACCCCCGCCCAAGTCCCAGGTGCCATCCTGGGAAGTTTAAACCCACTCGCACTCCCCTTTCTCCCAGGCAGGACAGGGTGCTTGGTTTTAGGGCTGCAGTTTGCTTCTGCAGCAAAGCTCCTGACTCCCACGTCCACATGCTTTCAAAATAGCCGCGAGTCCCGTGTGGGCAGGAGCCAGGTGCTCAGAAGGGCCAACGCGGAGGTCCCGGCTTTCCAGTTCCCTGCGCGCTCCGACCTCCCAGGCTCTGCACATGTTGACGGCCTGTTTCACATAAACAGTGTTTGCCCGTGTGTATCATTCCTATAGAAGTATGAAAGAGCAGTTTCCCAAACCCTGACGATCGGCACTGCGGGTACAAATTGGAGGATTGAGGCATCATAGAGTCACTCCTTCCAGCATCCATAACCCTCAGAGGCAAATCCTACCACCTGAGTGTCCTCTGCCTTCATTGTCATCATTAGGGCGTCAGGAGGCTGGTGCTCTCTGCATCTGTGCAGCGAAATGCGGAACGTCAGTCCCCATGGAACGCGGGCTCCTGGGTCTCCTCAAGCAGAGTGCGTAGCAAGGACGTGTCCTTTCTTCACGTGTAGGAGAGTGGGGTTCGGTGGGTGTAACTGAAAATGTCCGCCCATTTCCCATCCGGGACAGTTTTCCAATGAGAGCTTCCTGTTTCTCTGGACACAAAGGCAGCGTGTGTGTGGGGGGGGGGGGATTCTGCTGTCACGAAGAGTCACAGAAAATAAAGACGAGCCACAGAAGAACCTATCCCTTGTCTGCCGAATGTTCGACAAAGATCCGTCGGCCGCTGTCACGAGCATGATATCTGGCCGCTTGAGAAGCCTCATGCTCATCCCAGAGGGGACGCTTCCTCAGTCACCAGGCCGACTTCAGACTAGACGAAGTGATACTGGCCTGGAATAACTCATCCCGGAACGTGAGGGCACAGGGTTCCCAGGCGAAGAACGAGAGAGCGTGTGGTGGCGCCCAGTCCATTCCAGGGGCCGTTCTGCGTGGCACCTTGGCTAAGCTGTAGTACCCAGGTGTTTGGTCAAAGACGCATGTTGCTGGGAATGTATTTTTTGTGTGAGATTAACCTGTACATCAGTAGACTTCTAGCAAAGTAGATTATCCTCATAACTCGGTGGGCCGCGTCTAATCAGTTGAAAGCTTTAAAATAAGACTGACCTTTCTTGACAAAGAGGGACTTCAGGCAACCGATGCTCTTCAGGTCTGACCTGTGACAGCGGCTCTTCCCGGGCTTCCCAAGCTGCTGATCACCCTGAAGCGTTTAGACCTGCGGTCCCCACAGTCACATGAGCCAGTTCTTCAAAACTTCTCACCCTCCCCCTCTCCCTCCCTCTCTCCTGCTCTCTTTCTCTCTCCCTCTCTCTCCATATATATGCCAAACATCTATGGCTTCTCACCATCTCTGGGACCAATCGAGCTGCTTTTGCCCATGACACCCATTCTTCTCAGCCTTGGGGGTGGACAAGAGGCTGGAGGGCCCCCCTGGGAGGAAGCGGGAGGGCCCTGCAGTTCTGGCCTTGCATTCGGCACCTCAGCTGACTGCTTGTAGCGGGGAGACTGCCACTGAGTCAGGGCAGATCTGGCTCATTGGTGGCTTCGGGAGTTTGGAGGGTCCAGGGACCCAAGTTCATCTCCAGGGGCTCAGAGAAGCGTGGTCCCAGGGGCATCCTGCAGGCAGGAGGCTCCCACAGCTGCCACCACAGAGGCGTCCGCGGGGCTCCCTAAGACGAAGGCCAACCCGGGCATTAGGAGGTGTGCGGTGGGTGCTGACACTGATTGAGGCTGTCCATGGCCAGGTGCGGTCCTGCGGGCTTAATGGTCATGCTCATTGCATCTTCCCGACAGCCCCAAGGCACCTAGGGTCTCTACTTTACACACGGGGAAACTGAGGCACAGAGCAGTTAAGTAACTTGTCCAGGTCACACGCAATAAATGGTGACACCAGAGGTCTGAGTATCCCACTCTCCAACCTCAGACCAAGAGTAGGTGACGTTGGAGACCTAAGCAGGTTGTTGAAAACAGAGTCTCCTGTCGGTAAACTCCTGTGCCAAAGGAGAGCTGGGACCCGTCTCCCGGGAATGAAGATGGTAGGTAATAGAGAAACAGAGCCAGCCATCACCACCAGGGACAAAGGGGGCTGTGCCTCACGTTGGATTAAGTCCCGACTCCTGCGCTATTAGCTGTGAGACAGAGCAACGTTCCAAACCCCCCGGAGCCTCATCTGAATCCTAAGGATGAAGAGAGCCACGTCACCCAGCTGCTGTGAGATTTGAGTGTGAAGACAGAGTGGCCCCAGGGAAAACAAGTACTTGGGACTGTGCCAGAAACAAAATACAATCCTGGTCACGACACGTGTGGCCCGGAGTCACTGCCGGACGCACAGTGGGCACCTCTTGGCTGTCAGAAACACCCGAGTTCCCAGGACACCAGGGCTGGAGGGGGGCCGCGTTCCAGGACAGGCAGATACGGGGTCTGCACCGGAGAGTCGGAGCTCGCTCCCCAGACCTCTGTGTCCCCATGCCTGGACAGGGCCAGGCTGGATGGAGGCCGTGTGACGGGGTGGCGGGGGGTACCTGCAGGGAAGACAAATGGGGGAAGCAGAATCCAGGCCGGGTCCATGGATTCACACGTCTTCCCTGTGATTTCTGCTGATGCGTACGGTCACAGCCCAGCCATGCCTCCAGGCAGAACTTTTGGCTTACTCATTTGGATGGTTATCTGTACTCCCTAATAAATCGGCCAATCGTTCAGATTTATACTACAACATGAACAGGTTGACTTGACCGATGAGCTGATCTATTGATACAAAAAAGCACAGTATCTTAACTAAAGCATGGGAATGTCCTTCGAGATTGGGACTTGGGTATTACACACTGGTCCGTTGGGTAACTCGCTAGCACAAATAGAACTTACACACGACCCACTCACATGGAGAAAACACCTTGAAATCCACTGAGGAGCACAAAACAGCCTGACAACTAGGACACACAGTAGACATTATTTTAGGCTACCATCGGTTCCGTGCCAGGAAGAAATCTTGGGTGGAAACAGGGCACTGTATGCCACGCTCTAGATTTTCCCCTCTCCCATAGCACTAAATTGCTCTGAAACACAAGGAAGTTTTTACTACCCGGAAAATTTTACCAAGCTTTAGTTAAAAAAGGGTTGAAGCGTCTGAGGCAAATGAGGTTGTATAATGGAATAACTAACGGGTCCTAAAACGAGAACAGCATCGCCGACCCCAGCCAAAGTGGCTCCTCTTGTGATCACCCAAGATGTGCTCCTGAGCACGTAATGACTCAACCCCGCCATGCTGGCGGCACCTGGAGGAGCCGGTCCCTCTGCCAGGAGGACTGTGTTAAGTATCATGTCTGGTCTCGCCAAGGGGAGGGCATGCCTTTCCTTGGTTTTGGACAAGTCCATTTCTTCGTGTCTCTGACACAGAGGAGCACAGTCTCATGCCCTCCCCAGAGCGTTGCTACATGCTGACCACCAAGGCCTTGGGCTTCGGTCTCTGGCTTCCAATATGTAACCTCGTCTTCACGAGCCACAATAGATACCCCATTCAACCTCTTTCCAACTCACTGAAGACTCACACCCACCAGGTCTCACTTCGATCAGTGAGTCCACGAGACATGTAGATTGAGGAACTGCAGTAGCCCAACTCCATCCACTCTAAAAGGGAGCTTAGTGTTCTTAGGCTCCAAGGGGTCATAAATATCTTCTTATTCGGGCACTCATTTTACACTCAAGGCATGCATAACTAGTATGCCACTTGAATTTAAAGTTTTTGACACACATGGACCAAATAATCATTATTAAACCCATAAATGCAGTTAATGACTGAACATGAACTGCATCTATCATAATGAGATCAAATGATAAAACAAATAGTTTCCACACATGGAAAGTGTTAAATTTACAAAAAGAGAACAATCTGAAAATTGTAGAGTTATTGGATTGCTCACTGAATAGTTTCCCAAGGTTGACACAAGAGTCTGGGAGAAGAAATAAGGAGTCCAGTGGGAATAGGCCCTCTGGTTAGATCAATAGTTGTCATGTTTTTCACAAAAGTTCTTCATTGTTTGTGCTTTTTCTAAAATTTATTCTTGAATTTAATAGTGCAGAGAAACGCCACATGTCAGAAAATTTGGAAATCAGCAAACAAGTGTGGAGAAGAGATGACAACAAAAATGTTTGGAGGAATATGTCCATGGGCATTTGGTCCATTTCCGTTGATCTGTATGGTATTAAGTCCGATTTATTGAGTGCCTGCTAAGTTCTAGGTAATCCCAGTGTCTCACATTACCTTACAAAGTAGACCATCATAGAGATGAATGAACTAAGGTTCAGAGAAGCAAAGTAACTCACTCAGTTATGGTCAGTTAGAGGCAGAGCCTTGATTTGAAGATAATTCTGCCATGTTTTGCCTTAAAAGTAACTGGATGTCTGGATAAGAGTCAATCTGCTATTTCCCCGGATTGCATGATTATCTTTATTGATTTTTCCCATAAGACTTGCCTGTATTCCTCAGGGAAGAAACAATACTATTCCAAATATTTAAATCACCCAAATATTTGATTTTATCATGAATTTTGATTCCCTGCAAAAAAATGAAGCAAACTTCACATATCACTGCAGATACTTTTCTGTTTTTTTTTTTTTTTTCCTTCTGCTAGTCAGATGAGAATTAGTAGCAGAGCAAGAGAGAGGAGCCTCACATCATCCACAGAGTGAGTGAGTCAAGTTTGTGAGACACGGTGTGACAAAGTGATTATCCTAGAGCACTACCATCACAGATAGTGTCCTGGAGAGCCCATGGTCCACTCTCTGGTTTCCTCTTCATGAGTTCAACGAGGTGATGTTTTGGGGCGCCTGAGTGGCTTAGTCAGTTGAGCGTCTGACTCTTGATTTTGGCTCAGGGCATGATCCCAGGGTCATGGGATCGAGCCCCATGTTGGACTCTGAACTTAGTGTGGAGCCTGCTTGGGCTTCTTTCTCTCTCTCTCTCTCTCTCTCTCTCTCTCTCTCTCTCTTTCTCTCTCTCTATCTCCTCTCCCTCTACCATTTTCCCTTGTTCACTCTCTCTAAAAAAAGGAGGTCACATCCTTTGTGGTTCCCATCACCTTCTCAGTTTATTCAACAAGTATTACAAGAGTTCAGAGACACAAGAATATGGGTCCTTCCAAATAGTAGACCAAGTGCGGTGAATACGGCCTGGTTGCTAAGGATTCTTTCAAAGACATATTCCAAATTTCTAATAAAATTCTAACAGCTCAAAACAGATGACATCAGTTTTTATCACATTAATTTAAATTATTCTAGTAAACTAATAATTGGTTAAGAAATCACCCCGATCAGATGTGGTAGAGGAATTAAGAATTGAATTATTTTAACTAATCATTAAAATGCCTTTCAGGGACACAAAATAAATAGTTTAATTTCTTTTTAGTTGTATTTCTTACAAGCAAGTACAGGGAGTTACAGTGCCTGCCTTTTCTACATCATCACTAAGAAAGAGTACCACTTCGCAGAATGGAAAATGGAAGAGGAGGGCGTGGCGAGAAGCCTCAGAGAATCCTACTCAAGAGTTAATACGCCAGCTCTGATTCCGGAAGGAGTAAATGCAGAAGGGGCACGCAGGATGCGAGAGCACTTTTTCCTTCCAGAAAGAGTGGGTGGAAAGTTTCAATGAGAAGTACTGGGGTTATATTAGACTGTAACATTTTGTTCTTCTAAGCAGTCTGTTTTCAAAGCATATTCTTATTCCAGGGCTCATTGCTCATGGAATTTCAGACTGATTTGTTGCTTTCCTTTATGCCTGAAACACAGGTAATATTTTGAATTTTTAAAATGCATTTCATTCCTACGTTCTTAGAGGGGGCATTGGTTCAGGATGTTTTGCACACTCAGTTAACGACCCACAATAAAGCCCATTATCACTCAGGGCTGTCTGTGCTCAACTTCATAAAGAACTGATAGAAATCTTAGTAGAAAATCTAGTGCTGGGTTTAGTCATGTATAATTGCTGATAAAGGAAGAAGTGGCTAGCCCCAGCCCCAAGATAAGGAAATAAAGCTCTGGAAATCCCGGGAAGGTGTATATGCTCCCTCACACAACCCACCCATCAACATCCTCTAACTGGGAATTTCTCCACGGCCCCGTGAGAGTTTGCGTCAGCCTCTCCGTAAGTGCCATAGACCAAAAAGCTGCTTGCCCGTTATCTCCATTGTTAAGTTGCTGTATTTCATCTCCACTTTTGTTATTTATATGTGAGCTCAGCCCCAGAGGGGCCTCTGAGGACCTCACAGGCTAGGAACGCTGCTCGGAGTGGTGAGAGTGGAGTCCTGCCATGTGGCTAAGACTGCCCTAAGATCAAAAGAATGTGCCTTGGTCCCAATGAGAGGTCTCAACTCTTCTGACACTCTGGTGACTTTGTATGAAGAGGTCATTTTTCTATGGACATATCACCTTAATGAAGAAAGAAAAGAAAGGACACACTCAGCGGGTGGATGATGGAAATTCAAACATGGCCTCACTGTATCAGGCAGCACGAGGTCAGAGCTGTGAAAATCAGCTCCTGACTTATTCCAGAGAGAGCCGATAGGTTCTTTTTAAAACCTTGAAGCTACATCGTCTTATGAACTTGGGACATTTTAAAGATACATTTGACAGCTTTTATGATATGAGGACATTAGTGCAGAGGAGCCATAAAGGCCATATCACTAAGAGAGGTCCAGGGCAATCTTCACTTCCTTAGGAAGCGGGAATATTGGAAAGAGGTTTTCCACCCACAGAGATGTACGACACAGAATCTGAAACCACCATTTCCTGCTCCTGGTTGATGGAGCCTTCCTGGTCCATCACTGGTCCTCACCACTTGGGAAGCAATGGGAAATCCTTCAAGAAGTAAATCCCAAATGCTTACGGGATTCGGTTCTGCACATCGAGGTGTGCTATAAGGGACCTCTACCTACTTCAGCTACGGGAATTACAGGCACAGTAAGCATAGACTGCCCCAGAGGACCAGCCAGAGGACATACTCCCAATGGATGTGCCAATTAGAAAGGGCCAGGTTCACTAAGGGACTTGGAAAAGGTTTCCCGATGTGATCTCTGGTATTTCCAGTGCTATTAATCTCCTGCCTTTGAAAAGCACTCATTTATTTCCATTTTTTTCCTAACCCTTTTACTCCTGTCCCTTAAGAATGCTGAAAGTACCTTGATTTATTGTGTTCATCCATCAACAGAATAGTCACAACATGCTCCTTTGGCTTTTGCTCAGAGGCTGAAGATGTCAAGTTCAAGGATGAGAACCCCAGCTACACCCCAATACAAAGCACAGCTCCTTATGAGGCATCATTTAAAAGACACCCCTGCATCCAAACACCACAGTCTTCACAGAAGCATTTTAGGAGCCTCAAGGCAGGTTGTATATGAGTGAAAGGAAGTGTGTTCAACTCCTGAAACAAATGGAGGGCTCATGCCTTTAAGATCACTCAAGAACATTTCCAACAACAGAACGACCAAACTGCTCAACAAGGCGGCAGGCAGGCAGTAGGGGCCATTGTGGAACCAGTTCGCTGGGAGCCCAAAAAGGACCAGTGAACAGGAGTCTGGTCCATGCTCCTAAGTAAAAAGAAATAGGCACTTCCTCTCCACTCTCAGTGGAGACTATTTGACACACGCAATACTGATCTGTTTGCAAAGGGCTTTGAGATTTCAGTCATTGCACTCTTTCTCCTGGCTGGTACCCTTGCTTAAATCAATGGTAACGCAATTGGCTGAGGAGGTTTGTTCTCTTCAGAAGCTTGCCTTCATCTTGAAGTGCTTCAGTCCAAAGAACATTATGGGGACAGACTGTCCTGATTTTATTCCTCATGTTCAGGAAACAAGTCATTTGAAGGAGCAGATTTTTTTTCTTAGTAATAAAATATCATTACACGGAGGGAGGTAATAAAACAAATATGGCTGAAAAAAATATTTTACTGTTAGGCTTGTGATGTGAAGGGTACTCTTCAGAGATGCCTGGTAATGTTTATTTGATTTAAAAAAGAGACACTGGCATTGTCACAAAACTCGGTAATAGGAATAAAACCATGTAAGGATGTTACAGTGCCAGCTTAACAATTATTTGGAGGGAATGTATTTGCCTATGATAAAGTTGGTTTTGGCCAATCTTCAATTCGTTAAGACCGGGCACTCAGGAACATGACGTGGCCCTGACATTCACCTGACACTAACCATAAGGAGGCAGTTAACACCAAGAAAGCCATAAGAATTGAATACATGAAAATGCCATCGGACTGTTGCATTTTAATGTGAAAAAACTGATTTATATAGATGGTGAAGAAGATGCGTCTTCTAGGATCAACAGCCAATAGGATTAAAACACTGTCATCCTTGGAAATGAGCGGGATTGGACTTCTCCAAAAAGCCACAGCTAAGCCATCATGTCCTGCTCTCCTGATGAGCAGCTCCACAGACTGACCATGTGTTTCTCAGGCATGCAGTGACCCAGGGGCTCTGACTGTCACTACAGGCGAGTCCTCCCCCATGCCACCAGCAGCACTCACTCTGTAGCTGGCCTGTCCCAAGCCTCCGGTCTTGGGTGGCCCATAAGAAGTAAGGAGGAGCAGGGTGTCTGGGTCACACAGTCAGTTAAGAATCTGACTCTTCATTTCAGCTCAGGTCATGATCTCACAGTTTGTGAGTTCAAGCCCCATGTCTGGATCTATACTGACAGCTCAGAGCCTGGAGCCTGCCTGGGATTCTCTGTCTCCCTCTCTCTCTGTCCCTCCCCCACCCATGCTCAGTCTCTCCCTCACTCTCTCAGCTTAAAAAAAAAAAAGAGGTAAGGAGGAGTAAGCAAAAGAGAATGAGAGGGCCCCAAGATGAGCCACTAACCGACGGCAGTGCAGGAGATCTTAGAAGCGCTTCCGGTGGTAAGGTGGATAGGTGAGTCAAGGAGCAGGTTATCATGCGTCCACTCCTCCTCTTCTTCCGGAGTGTTTAGTCACAACCTGCAGCCTCAGCTCAGCCCTCTTCTTTCCTAGCACAGATAATGAATTCCAATGTGTGAAGCCCATGAAATCCTCTGCTTCATATTCGTGGTGCAAAATGAACACATCTCAGTAGAATCCGTGACAAATATGACCCCATCATAATGGCTCAAGGATGCATTTTGAAGGGATTAAATGTAGCTTTATTTACAACATAAAGCATTCCATCTGCGTAGAGCAGAGAATTTTAAAGGGGAAGAAAGCCAATCCCATTACAACTCTCCCTCCCCCCGGTCAGAACTTGTTGCCTCATTTTTTCCCAAGTGTCTTCTTGAGGCTTTTCTGTCCCATAAATAACTCTCTGTAGGGCTCGGCACTGGATAAGAGTACTTGCATCCTTCTTTCGAAAAGGATTAAAATAAAACTTAATCCTCATTTTCATTACAGTGTTCAAGTCACAGGATTCCTTCTCTTCTACTTTGATGTGTAGGAGAGCTGAGTGAGGATGACAACCACATACACACAAATAGCACCTGAAGTGTTGCATTTCTTGATTTCCAGTAGAGCAACGGCCAGCTGCGGGTAGCCCCCAAAGGACACCATCACGGGGCCCCTCCAAAGCCTCCACTTAGCAATGTTCAAGAGATTAGGTGAAGAACAGGCTGAGTCTGCGTTGTTTTCCATTAGGACAATAAGAATCTCCATTCTCCAATGGAGAATAGGAAAGCTTTCTGGAAACAGTAAGTTTTCATTCACTCCGAGCCATAATCTCATGGAAGATTAAAGAGATCAAAATAAGCACAGGTGGTCCCACATATGATGTCATTTATCTTCACAACAAACTAATGAGATAAATCTAGAAGGCTTGAGAAAAATTAAAAGGCAGCTCTTATTCACCACCAAAGATCACCCACTGTCAGCAAGATAGGCTTGGGAAACTCAAAGTAACAGGAGTAGATGCTGAAAGGCGTAACCAGGTGAGGCGAGCAGGCATCTGTGAGGCAACGGCCTGCGGAGAGCAGCTCTGGCGTGCGGCCCTGCTGCAGGCTGGGGCGGAACTCGCTCCCTGATCCCAGCAAACCTGACCCAAAGTAGACTCAGATTTTGCAGCTTACTAGATGAATGAATGATTGAGGGTTTGAATTAATTTAGTAAGATAATATGTGTAGAAGTTCTGTGTAAACTAGTTTAATAACTAGCTTGTAAATTATACTTACGTCGTCATGGCTATTGTGTAGAAAACTCAATAATACTCACTAATACTCAATGCACTTTTGTTCAGACACACTCGTGTGGGATCTTCCTCAAGCAAGACCATGATAAGAACATTCACCACCTTCCCTTCCTCTAGCCTTTCCTCCATGCCGATGTTTCAGGGGCCCTTTGTATTATTTTCTCTGAATCTCACCTTCTCTTATTGCCAAAGGACCATAAAAATTACGTCATCATCTTTCAGTCTTTCCAGCATGTCGGTCTCCTTCTCCCCACAGACCCTTCGCCTTGCTCTCCCCTCAGCCCGGGTGCTCCTGCCCAGATCTTTCCATGCCTGGCCACATCCTGTTGTAAACTTCTCTGCCCGAAGTCGCTGCCTGCCAGACGCCATCATCTCTGCCGGATCCTGCCGGAGCCAGCGCTGGTCCCTGCGCTCCCGGGGCTGCCCGGCTCCTTCTCTCCCTCGTCCCCCTTGCTGGAATGTGGACTCACTGTATTTGTTTCTGCTTCTCCCTCCTCCAACTTCATTCCAGAAGCTGGGGGAGGAGGGCTTTATTGGCCTGGATATTCCCAAATCTTACAAGTGCTTGCAGTCATCCACTGGATGGATGGATACATCTTAAACTCCAAAGCTAGGGTGCTCTCCCCTGTCTCCCCCAAAGTAAAATCTTTCTGCCTGTTTGATGCCTCCCTCCGAGAATAAGGGGCAGCCCGGATACAAAGCATTGTCTCATTTAGGGGCCTTGACCAAGCCTTTCACCCTCTGTATATCATACGGTCACTTACCCTTTTGTGTCCCAAGAGTGTGATGGGGAATGAAATGGGGAGACACACGCGGAACTGAAACAAAGCGAACATGAAGATCGGCCCAACGTGGTTTTCAGGCAACTTCGTAGAAAAGCTTCACTGTTTTTTACTTTGCTTCCTACCCTCGGAAACAGATGACCGTCTTCCACTGAAAACATAGGGCAGGAAACTTGGGTCCCTCCAGTGAGCTTTCCTCCTGCTGGTCTATTTACGGGCATAAGTGGCCTGGGCACTCAGGACAGAGAAGGCACCTCTTGCTTTGGTCTCGGGGCTGTGTGCTCGCTGGGAGGGCTGCTTTCGACAAGGAAGGAGCACAGACGAGGCAGCACCTGTTAGACCCCGTGTGACGGCTTCCCTTTCATCATGGTGTTAGTAGCACTTGAAACGATTCAGACAGAAGGGTTCCAGCTGGGCAGGGAGCTATAGGAGGCCCTTATGAGGAGGTGCGTCACATAAATCTAGCTGTGTACATAACATAAATATAGAACCCCTTACAGCACACTGTGCCATGTTCTCTGCACGTGGAGGAAGAGTGCGCTCATTCCAGTAAAGAGGATGCCCCCTCCCCCGCACTCCCCAGGAAATGCAACTTTTTTGACGTTCAGATTACATTTGCAAAGGAAAAGATCTCACATGAAAATTGATGGTCCTGGAGGGGGGCACTTTTGGCAAGAGCACTGGGTGTTATATGGAAACCAACTTGGTAATAAACTAGTTAAATAAAAAAAGAAATTAAAATGGAAAAGTTTAAAAAAAGAAAATTTTATTTTGTAAGGAACAATAAAATTTAAGATTAATGCATAGTAGCGTTGTACGTTTTTTAGTCAAGTGTTTTTAAAATTACCAAAGGTAAGCCTCCGATAAGAGAGGAAAGTAACACTAAATGAAAAACAAGCCGGAGCAATTCATTTCCCTCTGTTTCCCTGTCCGGTGTTCCTGGAAGCGCGTGTGGGTGCTGGCGACACCGGAAAGGAGGCCACGCGGTGGTTTTCCACAAATAAGCCCTGAACTCCGTGGGCAGGAACTGTCCAAACCCAGAGACCAGATTTCTGGTCCTTTGGCCCAGTTCCACGAAACGACTCATTTCCTTGGGACTCCATCAGGAGAAGTTAAACTCAGCCTTTTTTTTCCATAGCTTTTTTTATTTTTAGATGACAAAAGTAGTATCTGTTCAATGCCCAAAGCTTGGAAAACTTATAAAAACATGAAGATATTTTTATAATCATCTGCTACTCAGAAGACTCCACTCCCCACCATCATAATCACCATTAGGATCGGTACATCTTTCTGTTATTTCTCTGCGTTCACGCACCCACGTCAGGTTTTCTGTCCCAATGGGGTCTCTCTGTACACACTGCAAGGGTCTCCTCCTAACAATCCTTTGTAAGGGCTTACCAGGTGTGAAATACCCTCCTCTGGCCGGGTGTTTATTGGTTGTATAGTGCTTCATGGTAGGGATTGTTACTGCTTCTCTGAGCCACAGTTCTAATTTTAGAGTCTTTTGGTTGCTTCTACTTCCTCTATCTATCTATGTATCCATCATCTATCTATTTTTCTATCTGTCATCTATCATCTATGTGCTTACCTCATATATGTTCTATACATTATATAAATAGTACATATAAAATTTATGTGCAGTCTTTAGTACTTATTGTTGAAGATACTAACTTGCCTACCCAACATCTACATTCTCTTCTTCCTTGCTAACATGATTTTAATTTTGTCCAATGTGGGAATATCCCCAGCTAATTATTTCATCCCCCATGTGACAAAATGTGGGAACAGAGGATACTAAGTGGTACTTCTGGGGCAGCCCTTTGGTGGGGGAGCACGTGTGGCTCCCATCATTCACATGGTTCTGTGCATTTGCTTTGTCTGCTCCTATTTTCTTACCTGGAAAGCAGATGCAACATGTGGAGATCGGCAGCCATCGTGGGGCCATGAAAGCCACCCACTTAGGAGGGAACGGTGGAAAGCAGGGGGAAAACTGGATTTGATGGCTTGATGGAGCCACCAATGTAGCCCTGGCTCCTTGCCTCCAAATTTCATGTTATACAACAAAAACATGCTTCGATTTGATGGGAGCCATTGCTTTCTCTGACTTTCTGTTATTCAAAGCAGAACCTCTACGGTGCTTTCCATAGTATTATTCATAATACCAGATACTTAGAGTTGCTAACTATGAAATCTCCCAAGTGGAATAGCAAGGTCTCAGGCTGTGGAATTTTATAGACTTCCAATTCTCATCATCACTTCGCTTCTCAGAAAGTTTTAATCCATGTTAACTCTGGCCCAGCTATGTGTCCACTCTTGTATCTGTTCTTCCCCAGCCCAGCTCCATAGGAATAAATGTGCTTCCTTGTTATTTTCATTTCAGTTTCTTTGTGTTCTGATGAATCCGAGCATGTTTTGGTCCTAAGTGTTTTCTTGAAATTTTTGTTCTTCTTCCGTGAACTTATCACTTGTATTGTACTCTCTTTTCTATTATTTTAAATCAATCTGGGAATTTCTATTGTAAGAATTATTAGGAGGAAACATGGAGAGCATTGCTCAGCTTGAGTAGATGCAGGAGGCTGCTGCGTCTCTGTCCTGGGTGAGCACATGCCAGGCTACAGCAGGGTGGGAGGCCCTGAGGGGGGGCACTGTCCGGAGTCAAGACGCTTGCGACAGAGGGAAAGCTGTCGGGGTGCCTCTGGGCCAACCTGGGCGGCTGGAAGTCACGTGATGCTTATGATCCTTCTCTGGGGAAGTGGGGACTTTTCTCTGAAGACGTAAAGATAAGGAGAATCACCACCCATTTCCAGGATCTCATTTCTGAGGTTCCAGATGTTTCTGCTCCCCTCACACTCCTGTCCTGAAATGTTTGCGTCAGGACTGGGACCTTTCTCTCTCCAGACAAACCGAGATGGCTGTGTGGCTCCCCACTTGCCTTCTCAACACACAGGGTAGCGGAATTGGCCAAAGTCAGCAAAAGTTCTTCTGGATCCTTGCCGATCAGAAGGTGAGATCATTCCCCACAATCTCTGTCTAGTATTGCCGAGAAAGTTTTGCAGCAAATTTTAAGGCAAGCATAAAGAATCCTTTCTATTATGCAAAGACAAAATGCCTATTGCATAACTCAACTCGGAGAGTCAAGTTACATCATTTCTCCTACTTTTATCCGCAGTGCCTAAGTAAGGTGATTTGGGCAAACATCTCAAACAAAAGAAACCCTAGTGCCCAGGTATTCCATCAATTATGTACGGGGCCCAGCAGGACCTGGGAACCCCAGGAGATTGGTGTTACACTGGGCCCCACACCGGCGGTCGCTGGGCTGGCGCCACTCCGTTATTTATAAGGCGCCCAACACACTAGCCGCTCAGAACTTCCTCGGCATCGGGCATTACCCTGGTGCGCAGCAGAAGGGGCTGAAGTTCTATGGCTTCTCAGCGTCATCAGCGTGGACTAAACACCTACTCTGAGCCCAGTGCCAACCACACACTGAGTGGCCACATGTGACCCAGCAGTTCTGACCCAGAGGCAGCAATCTGTGGCTCTTGGATCTGCTTCCTTCTCCCTCCCCCTTCTCAGCCAGGCTCTTGCCATGTCATATCTGAGTGACTGCCATCTGTACCTCCTCTCCCTGCTCTAGCAGGGACCCCCTTCCTCATCGTTTTCTTTCATTTTATTTCTACAGCACCCTCGCCACTAGAAGCAGTCCCTGCAACAAAAAAGTGAGTAAAAACACAGCTTCTAATGCAGAGATGTAAAGTCATCCGGTTTCCTCCATTTCTTGAGCAGTTTACCAATCAATCCTCCCTTCTTTCCAAATTCAGGTAAAAATGCACCTCTAAGAAGACTCTGAAAGGGAAGCCAGCATAGTGTCTGTCATTTCAAAACTTTATTCCCACAAACCTGCATTTCCCAAATCTGCATTGCTTTAGAGTAATCATGTATCAGTCCTTCCAAAACTCCCTGCTTCCGTCAGAGACAATCTCCATCTCCTCATTCATTCAAGCTCAATGTCTCCAAATCACCGTCGATTCTTCCTTCAGCCTTGTTCCTGACATCCTTCTCTGGAACCACAGCAATACACCTTCCGGATCTGGAAGGTTCCCAGAGACTGCTGGGACAGTAGCCGGCACCACGACGGGGCGGCGCAGAAAGATGGATCTGAAGAAGATGGATCTGGAGCAGACGGGGCGCCCTGTCCACAGAACCACTGCTGGAGGAGAAGGGAGTCGTCTGTTCTCAGAGAAGTTCATGGGCGCCGTGACTGGTGCGTACTCTCCCTTCTCCCCTTTGCTTCCTGATCGAGACAGTGCTGACACCACCACTGTGCCCCTCCCCAAAATGTCCTACATCTCAGGGTGGCCTCCTGGTTGATACCAGATCTTTGAAACTAGGACTTTGGTTATTCACCTTCAGGAGACATTGAATCGCAGCAGAATTTAAGCCCAAGCTTGTGGTTTTAGCGCTTACACCACTCTCTCACAACATGCACCCCAATCTTTTGTTCCGAATTAGTGCACTCGCCTCTCAGTTTCTCCCAAGATGACACACACGTCACTCTCTCCCTTTGCGTTGTCTAAAGTACTTTACACACAACAGACAGAGAGCCTGTCCTCTGAGCACGTCATCTGCAGATTTACCTTGCATCACATGTCCGTTCCTGTCATTAGAGAATTTGATAAATGTGGTACCGACTGTGGTGATCAAGCACCTCAGACCAGTGACCCCATTAATGATAATGATAATGGTGGGAAGTGGCCACCGTCTTCATGGAGCCACTTTACTGAGTGGGACAGTGTCTCTGAAGCTCACGTCCAATGTCTGTCGACTCATTTTCTGCTTGCCCGAGACAGTGTTCTTTTCTGACTGCCGCTTCAGCCCCCACTAGGCCACGGTCAGAGGGGAAGACACTGGTCATCCCAGATGACTTTATTCATGAGGCCATTAAAGGCAATTCCCTTTTAAAAGGATGTCTCAGAACAAAGCAGATGACCCCTTCCCTCTCGTTCCTTCTGTGCGTCCAGCTCTGGGCAGAACAGTCACTCTACCTCCAGACTCCCATTCAGGGACCCATAGTTCACTCAGCACAAAGCTCAATGAGAAGTGACATGTTTCCGGGCTTGGGCCAGGCACCAGGGAAATAAATATGAATGAATAAATAGCATCTGCGCTCAGGAGTTCTCAGTTAATAGAAACAGAGATGTACACATATTGCAAAGAAGTGTAATAAATGCCATGAGAATCAGACCAAATTCCAGCGTGGCCACATAAGAGATGCAGTAAATTCCCTCTGGGGAAGTAAGGGAACTTCCAGGGGCAGAGAATGTGCGGCCGGGCTTGGTGGGTGAGCAGGCATTCTCCTCGGAGAAGAGGAGGAAAGACATGTGGGAAGGGCGTTTGTACAGTTTGGTGGGGGACTGCACTTGGGCTCCACTGCTAGCGGGTCAGATGCGGATTCAGGCCGTGGCCAGAGAGTCGGCGTCCAAAGAGCAGGCAAGGCAAAGGAGTTGGGGATGCACCCCATGGACAAGGAGAAGACATGGAAATACTGTAAGTGGAAGGAAGGGGATGATATTTGCTTTCCTTGAAAACTCTCCCGGCACAGGAAGCAGAACTGCGAGCCAGAAGACCTCTGTGTGCTCGGAGCAAGAAGAAACACACAGAGAAACATTCGTCATTGGAGCCAAGTGGTGTTTTAAGGCCATATCTTAATCTGATATATTCTGAGTTCATGGAATACTTGAATGTAGTATAAACATTTGTGGCAAAAAAAAAAAAAAACAAAGGTGGGGGAGGGAGAAACTAACTTAGGTTTGTTTTTCCCTGTTATGGGTATAAATTTAAGGAGATTTTCCTCCCCCCTGGTCTGAAAAGTATCAATCATTGTGTTTTAATGTCAGTTGGGACGCACCCAACAGACCCTCACCCTTCATTCAGGCATGGGGTTAGGAAGAATGTGGCACTTGAAGAAAGCTAGGATCTGAGTGGCTCTGGCCGCAACACAGGGGGGAGGGAGGAAGAAGCAGTAGAAGATTCCAGAACGCTTGTGATCTGCATACCACTCCACCCAGCAGCCTAAGAAAGACCCTCTGATGAGGCATCGTGTATAGATCTGGCGATAAGTAGATGGTGGGGTTGAAGGAGCCTGAAGAGCTCTGGGCTCCAGAGCGCAGGGGAAAGCGCCCTGCGCCCGTATTCAGGGCCGAGGAAGCAGAGCACTGTCCTTCAACTGCATCGTGCGGAGCCCCTCCACGCCCACCCACAGGAGACCCTCTCCTGTCCCCAGACACCGGGGGCCACAAAGGTCCCTCAGCCCAACCAACATGGCTAACTCTGGGAACCAAATATCTTTTCTTTTGTGTTTATTTTTGTTTTCCTAACCTCGCAGGAGTCCTCGATGTGTTGAAAGGGGTAGAGGGGAAGACTCTGAATGGAAGGCCATTTAGGTTTATCTGCAAATGACTCTGTACTCAGTATCAATTTCTTCTTTCTGGGTTGTCCGCCCTTGGTACCTTACTACTCAGTGATGTTTTCATTTTGCTCTACATTATGCTTTCCCTCAACACCTCACCAGAGGCTTTCTTATTCCTGGCTTTTTCCAGTGGCCCTCTGGAGAAAGTCAGCCCCAAGGACTGGGAATGCAACACTGTATGGCAGTTCAGCAAGACTCGTAAACTGCCTACATCTGAAACCTGGCCATGCCATTAACTAGCGTCGTCACCTCGGGTTCGTAACTCAACCCCTTTTCCCTTAGTTTCTTCACATACAAAATAATATTTTATCTATTTCTTCCTCCCTCGGCTTGTTGTTGGCAAAAAAGACCTCATGCAGGACTGCATGATGAGCTCTTACCCTAAATGCCTGCCCCATGGGCTTAGGAAAAGTGAGGACGCTGTTACCCATAATGCCTGTGTCAGTGAGGACACGTGTCCCCTGGGGTCCCTGGGGCATCGCTCCCCGTCGGAAATGAGTTCCACCACCATTCAGAGAATGGCCTCCCTGCCCAACCAGGGAAAACTGATGAGCAAGGAGAGAGCAACACCCCACAATATTTTCTGCTCCCGGATCCCCATCTGGACAAAGACGGCATCTACGATTAAGACTCCAAGACTCAGAGGAAGAACGCTGACCTCAGGAACCAAGAAGGTGTGTCGAGCGCTAGTTCTAGAACCCACCAGAAACAGCTGGACGTCTCTGAGGCGGCTGCTCGGTGACACAGGACACCCCCGCATTACTGAACCCCTTTCTCACTTTCTTCCTCAAAGGGCTTGTGTTTCATTGGCTGTTCTGTTCCCTGGACCAGGGGCTTTGCCATAGATTTTCTGAGGGTCTAAGTGAAAGCCGTTGCTGTCCATCTGAACTTGTTTGTGGCTGGGTTATTTTTCCCCCTTTGCTCCTTTTCTTCTTTATTAAAGCCGACAAATGGGGAAGAAAATGAAAACGAAAAGAACGAGCCCAGTCTCACAGGCTGCTGGGAAAATAGCTTCTATTTATAGCCGGTACATTTTCAGACATGTAAACACCTCTGCTAAGCGCTACCCTGCAGCAGGGCCCTGGGGATGACTGAACTGCCCTGGGAGGCTGGCGACCACACAGGCCGCGCAGGGAGAGGCCTGAGCAGGCTCGCCGCGCTCCGAGCTGTTTGCACAAATGGGGGGAAGAAAGTCTGTGTCCCGCTCGCCCCGCTGAACGCACAGGGGCGCATGGGCCCCAGCCCTCACTCAGAGGGAGCGTAACCCTGGCACCCATGGACGCTTCGGCAGGGAATCATCAGGAAGGGCCCGGCCAAAGCGCCCCTAACTGGGTCGATCTGGCTGACCTTATAATAGCAGAACTTCCCACCTGAGCGGAGGCTCAGCACAGTCTAGCTGTGTGACCTCGGGGGGGGGGGGGGGGGAAGCCGGTCACATGGGAGGCGGGGTTTGCTCCGTGGCGAGCCCGGACCACGGCCGCCGCATCAGGTAAGCGTGAGAATTCGACGGAAGCAGTGCAGGTGCGGTATGGCCCCTGGAGAAGCCGTGACCTTGGCGTCCAGGGGTCTGGAAAGGCTCCGTGCGGATTTGAAGGACACTTAGAGGAAACCAGAAGGCGAAAGACATGGCTCTTTCCATTGACTTACGCCAGGGGCAAAATCAAAGTGTACAGAAACATCTTCTCTTTAGAGATAACACATGACATGTTTCCTGCTACTGTCTCCAGCCGGTGAAAGTTCATTGTTGTGCTCTCTGGGGGCCCCGGGGCAAATATTTGGGCCACTTTCGATGCTGAGGCCAAAAGGCAGTAATGAGGGAACCGTCAAATTTCATGAATCCAGGGTTAAAACCCCAGTTTTCCAGATACCCTATTTATATGGAAAAAATAGACACTTGTTTAATTTATTTTTGGCCCAGGAAGTAGAGACATGACTTGGGCACAGATAAATCTGGTTAAAAAGATGTTCTCCCTGGTATTAGATACCGGTGACAGCAGCACCCATGTATTCTGATGTATTTTAGAGCTCCAAGGTAGCGAATCGTGTTTCTGATCTCATGGACCCATTTCTGACTTGGTTCCACTTAGTGATTTTAAAAAATCACTTTAAAAGGTGACAGGACTTAAAAACCAGCAGGACAAACTCAAAATCCTGCCCCGTCTCCCGGCAGTGGCCCCGGAAGTCCAAACATGCTTCCAGAATGTGTCTTGTGGATTTGAGTCCATTGACATGTGGAATCTCCCAAGAAGAAAAGTGCTCGAAGACCCTCCATGTCCTTGGGAACGGGATTTCGGGGGCACAGGCCCAGAGCAGGAGTTGAGAAGATAGAGTGGGTGGACCCCAGGAGATGGGGGCCAGGCGGGGCCCAGTAAGCCGAGACTGGGGTCCAGAAGAGGCTCTCGTTCTTTCCAGCATCTTCCCTGGGTTAACCTGGCTCAGTGGGCTGAGCTTCCAGCTGAGTTTGGATAATATTATTGACCTTCTGGTCCCCTCGCTGGAATATTTAGGCCTTCAAGCCATACTTGGCCTTCCTGCACACTGTATTCTCGCCTAAAATGGAAATACTCTGACATAATGATCTATTACCAACGAGGACTGGGCATAGGAAACACTGGTGAGTGCCCACAATGCCTTGCATGTTTAAGCAGCAACAAAGGACTCACACTCTCCTCAAAGGAACCCTTAATAGTTTTATCTTCTTGACAAGTCATGTTAGCCTTGGATGATTTGTCTCCAGTCCCAACAAATAGAGGAGGTAAGCAAGTGATTCACAAAACAGGAAATACAGGGGCACCCGGGTGGCTTAGTCCGTTAAGTGTCCAACTTTGGCTCAGGTCATGATTTCACGGGTGGTGGGCTCAAGCCCCACATCCGGCTCTGTGTTGACAGCTCAGAGATGGAGCCTGCTTCCGATTCTGTGCCTGCCTCTGCCTCCGCCCTGCCCCCACTCATGCTCTCGCTGTCTCTCTCTATCTCTCTCTCTGTCTCTCTCTCTGTCTCTCTCTATCTCTCTCTCTGTCTCTCTCTCTGTCTCTCTCTCTCTCTGTCTCTCTCTCAAAAATAAACACTTAAAAAATTTTTTTAAAACAGGAAATACAAATGACTAACAAAGAGGAATATGACCTCACTGGACCTTAAAAATGAGACAAAGATCAGTATTTACCTGTAATATCAGAAAAGCTAAGAGACAGATTACCGACCATCAGAAACCTCTACAGCTGCACGTACATCCCATCTGTGCAACCAGTTAGAAAGTGGTTTGGAAACGCTGATTAGAAGACTTACCTCAAAAATGAGGAATTGCAAAAATGGGTTAAATGTAACCTTGGACACCGTGGACAGCGGCACAAACACAAATCCATATACATGCTCATTATAAGTAAATATAGATTTAAATAGACCAAAAGGCCAGTAGAACTATAACAAGATGTCAGTGAGGGTTATCTCAGAATCTCGAGGTTATACATCTTTTCCTTCCTTGTGCCTCATTCTATTTTCCCAATTTGCTATAAATAGCATATGTTTATAATTAGAGGAAAAAATGTAACACTCTCAGTGGACCAGCTCTAAATGTTCAAACCTCCTTGTGTGTCTGTCCAGAGCTCCCGTGGGACACCGTCTTTGAGGCTTACCAGAGTGCGTTAATCAATTTTTGTGCTTATCGGTAGAACAGTCTGGAAAACATGATCCACAGTTAAAATAATCAAGAGCACGATTTTCACTGTTTTGTCTTATCAGATGACATTGTCCCCCATTGCTCTGCTAACATTTAGAGACGGGGAAAGTAGGTTCAGGAGGTGAGGCGTAACGTGGTTGCTGAGCTGTATCAGGTGTCATTCACACAGGAGCAAGTCCGCAGTGCAGCCGGCACCCATGTCGCTGAGTGGTAAGTTCTCAAACAGTCGTGCAGGACACCGGTGCAACCCAACCGTCTTACTCAGACTTCCCCCACTTTATGTGTGCGTGGGTGTGTTCTCAGTTCCACACAATTCCGTCACACACACACTGGCATCTCCATCACCACGTCTGGACACAGAGCCCATCGCCATGACCCCAAGAACTCTCCTGCTGCCCCCTGGAGAGCATGTTTTTAACTCCCATATTGTGGGTCGCATAACCTATCGTTGGCCAGCTTGGGCGCTCACCTATGGGATTCCTGTTTTACATTCACTATTTGAGCCTTACAGTCAGAGTTTGTCAGATGAACAAGGCTCTGGTGCCCAGCACCCAAAAGCACTGAAATTACAGGAAAAAACCAGGAGGGGCCAGGGCTGAGGAGGTCACCTTCCCACCATGGCTGTAACCACATACAATGGAACAGACCCTGAATTTACGCAGGCACCAGAAAGCGGTGCTTTTGCTCAAGACATTCTCCCTCTCCCTCCTTTTCTTTTAATGACCATTTACCAGGCCTAGTTTCATAAAATTCTCTAAGCAGAATAAATACCCTCTGTAGCACTCTGGATGGGTTGAACGAGGTGTCCATTTGTCACATCATGGCACTAGTACTTCCTGATACAGAAAGTGTTCTTCAGGACGGAAGAGGAAGTAAACCCTCAACTGTCTGTAAAGTTTCCAGCTACTCTGGACGAGGAGGATGCCAGCATGACGGGCAGGAAAGCCAGCGACTGGACGGGCTACGTCTCCTAGAACATCCTGAGCTACAGTAAGTGACAGGTGTGCCGCCCCTGGGTGGAAAGCTCAAGGGAAGTGCAGGCAAAGGACAAAAGTTTCTCAGAAGTCATCAAGCCAGGAACTGGGCCAGGCTTTTACCCCACCTGTGCAATGGGTCGGAAAGGGACACGTAGCATTAGTGATTTTCATTATCCAAGGACTGTCAGCCCTGCCAATTCTAGGGTTTCTGGCTCACTTGTGAATCTAGAAACCAGCATCCATGGGTCATATGTGAGTCACTTACCTGACCGTTGTTGGCCATGACCATGGTAATGAGCATACATGGCTGTAAATGCAACATTGGACACAAGGGACAGTGAACACCATGTGGCACCCTCGCAGTGTTTGGCTTGTATTTGGTGAATATATTAGGCTAATCATCACTCTTAAAAGCATGGTAAGAATAGTTGTTAGGAACACGAGTACAACATCCAAAGCTCCCAGAGGGGTCATGTGCCACAGAGCAGCCCAGGCCGCTAGAAAATGCTCAGTGTGGGAAGTTTCCACACTGTTCCCTCCATGCTGGGCAGCGTAAGCCTGCTCTGTCCCAGTGGTGTGCCGTTATCTAGGGCTGTCATAACACAACAGCACCTGTGGTGGCCTAAACAACGGCAACTGATTTTCTCCCAGTTCCGGAGGCTGGAAGGCCGAGACCGAGGTGCCAGGGTGGAGAGCTGTTCCCGGCTCCACACAGCTGTCCTCTCCAGGGTCCTCATGCGGCCTTTCTTCTGCGTCTGTGCATTGAGAGAGAGCTCTGGTGTTTCTCCATCTTCTTCCAGGGTCCTCGCTCCTATCAGATCAGGGCTGCACCCTTGTGATGTCATTTAATTACCTCCTTAAAGACCTATCTCCAAATACAGTCACATTGGGCCTTAGGTCTTCAACATCTGGATTCCAGGGGGAGGCTCATAAGAGATGGCTAAGAGATTGTAGGTTAGGACTAAATTAGGACAGTCACCCAGGTGCCATCTAAGGCACCCAGCATGTTCCTCACTCTTCAAGGTCTGGCTCCTGGAGGAAAAGCCAGCTCTCTAGGGGGATGCTGAGAACAGCAAGTTCTAGAGACATTTTCACATTCGGTGAAGGTAAATGGGAACATATAGATGAGTCCCTGAGACCCCTCACCTTCCAGCCCCCTGCCCATCTCCAAGTTCCCCCAGAGCCAGACTGAAGAGGTGGTGTCAAGGTGCTGTCACATCTGTGCGTGTCCCATTGATAGAGTATGCAAATGTGACTATAACCTCTTTTCTCCCCCACCCCCCAAATGCCACTAGGATTTGTGCTTATTCAAGCTTTGTTTCCATGGGACACCTGTGGAATCTGCAGCCACATGTACCTGCTTCACCCAGGACTTCCGGTTTCTGCAACTCTTTTCCATTCGGACTTTCTTTTGGGGAATTAGGGGTGAAAGGTGAGGTCAGGGACATCTCAAACAATTTATTTTGGGTGAAACGCAGATAGAATCAGATCAAATATCTGCCGAGTTTGGATGTCAAAACTTAAGGGTCCCCCTCCACTCTCTCTCCACTGCCCCCATGACCAAGCATGAAGCTCCACTGCAGTGCTTTCTGGGTTGTTTTGTCACTTCCTTGCCTTACCTGTGGCCGTCACAACTCTGAGCTTCTGTACAGCAAGAGTTGGCTCTTGACCATTTTCCTGGCATCTGAAATATCTCTGCTGCCTAAAATACTTCAGGCCATATTGTCGGCATGCAATCAAAACTTTGCCAAATTAGAATTAAGTATATTATTTTTAAATTGTTTTAATGTTTATTTATTTTGAGAGAGAGACAGTGCAAACAAGGGAAGGGCAGAGAGGGAGACACAGAATCTGAATCAGGCTTCAGGCTCTGAGCTGTCAGCACAGAACCTGACAAGGGGCTTGAACTCATGAACCATGAGATCCTGACCTGAGCTGAAGCTGGATACATAACCAACTGAGCCACCCAGGAGCCCCAAAACTAAGTAAATTCTTAAACAAGAAATGGTGGCTCTTCTTTCATCATGTTGGTCAAAAATTGGAAAATACCATCTAAGGAAGACCCTTTCTTCACTTGAGAAAACTATAGAATAAGTTCTAATGTATTATTAGTTCAGTAAGCAGTTATTAGCACCTACTTATATGCAAGACGTTCTGCTAAATATCATGAGAGACACAAACAAAAATATGGGACCCTGTTTCCAAAGTGCTTAGGGAAAAGGAGAAGAGAGAATGTGTTCTCCATACAGGACTTCAAAATCAGTACTTGGCTAGGATACTCCCAACGCTTCTGAGCACACCTGGCAGCCGCCAGCCGCTGTCCACCAACAGGTGGAGCATGAGTTAGCAAGAGTCAGATCAATTTCCCCCTTTTTATCCTTTCTTCCAAACGGGAAAGACTGAAACTCTAGTGTTGAAGATTCACTGCGAAAACTAGGATAGTCAGGCGTTAGTGTGCGTAGGATTTGAACACTGGATGGACCATTGCCTGTTTGCCCCCTGTGCCTGCTTCCCATCCTTCTGTTTCTCCTTAAAGATACTATGCAGGTTTTTACCCCATCACCCACCCCTGCCCCACACAGCTCCACGGCCTCTGGAAGGCTGAGTCTTCCCCAGGTTCTAAGGTGAGCAGTCAGCACCTGTCTTTCTCTGGCCACAGTGTCTGCTCATTTGATAGTCAGTCACTCAGGGTGACTATCAGGAGTGTCCCTTGGAGCAACGCGATGGAAATCCCCGTCTGCAGGTTGTCCTGAGTCCTTCCCAAAAAACAAGGGAGCCGCCTTTCAGACGAAGCGTAAAGGGCCAGGCTTGTCCAGAATCTCGATGGCATCATCTGGCGTCTCGATCAACCAACGCCAAACCTCCACCTCCTCTCCATTTTCAATTTCCTGAGGTCAGAACAAGAGTCGCCTCCAACACTTAACCAGTTTGATTTGGCTTCTCTGTTATTTGTACACTAAACAGTTCTAACCGATATTCACTTTATGAGAGGAAAGTCCCAAGAAATTCAAACCGTTTTGTATTGTTTCCTTTGAAATCTAGTCTTCTGAAGGACAACAGTGTTGAGGAGCCTCCGCTTGAGGCTTCCACTCCAGTGACAAATGGAAAGGACTTGACGTCTGAAGAATTCAATGGTCCGGCACTGACATTGGGAAACTTAATCTTGAAAAGTGGCGTATGCATTGTGAGCCTCAGATTCATCAGATGCAAAGTTGGGGTATGAAAAGAGACTCCCACTCAACAATGCGTGTGGTTGGCTTGGATAAAGTCTAAGGTAAAAGGTACCAAGCCAGGCCAATAGTCACTCAAGTGGAATACTGGAAAATAAAGCCAACTTAGCTCTTTACATAAAACTACTGGTACCTTTGGCAGATCATCAGTAACTTGGAAAACCATTCCATATATGCTAGAGCGGTGACGGTCAGGCCAAGCTTGCGTGTCACTCCTCAACACAGGGGCAAGGACTCCCGGGGAAACCACCACCAGGACGGTGAACCGTCCCTGCCTCCGCGATTTCCCCTCTGTGTGTATTTTTTAATCTCAAATAAGTCAAACACTATCCTTCAAGGTTACACAACTACATTATTCAGTGTGACATCTAAGTAAGGCAGGAAGCAGTGAAAACTTGGGATTGTCCTTTTATGGAGTAGGTTTCCACTTGGTAAACATTTTCAGATGTGGATGCCATGGAGTTCACGAAGAATGGAGAAGATGTGAGTTCCTTTGATTGTTGTGTTTTCTACATTCTTGGCATTCAACGTCTCTTGTCCTGAATGTTTGATCTATTTAGTCGCCGATGCCAAGTGTTTAACTCAGAAAGATAAGATTGAAGAAGGTGGGGAGGGCTGCTTTCCCCCTACATGTGTGCATTTCTTTTTTGCTTCAAAGGGGCTTACAGCATATAGAAAGGGGGGAATACACTCCCTGGCATCCCAAGTAAGATTACATACAACTAAATCACAAAGACATTAAAGTAATAAATCTTCCTTTGTGTGGAAACCAAACCAATCACACAGCTGAGGTCCCAAGGGAAGGCAGGGTGGATGGAGGGGAGGAATGAAGGAAGAAAGGCGAGGTTTGATGGAGATCATTCATTTTTTTCCCTTCACAAAAAAAATAAAAAGCCACAAACCTACTGTTTCTTCTATTGCTCATTCATTGCTGACCATTAAATTCTATTGCAAAAGTGTGTCCCTTGGGCGGATCTGCCTCAAAACTAAAAATTGCAGGGGCACCTGGGTGGCTCAGTCAGTTAAGCCTCCGACTTCGGCTCAGGTCAGATCTCACCTTTGTGGGTTCGAGCCCTGCATCAGGCTCTGAGCTAACCACTGGCTCAGAGCCTGGAGCCTGTTTCTGGTTCTGTGTCTCCTTCTCTCTCTGCGCCTCCCACTCTCATGCTCTGTCTCTCTCTGTATCAAAAATAAATAAAAAATTTTAAAAAAAACTAAAAATTGCATGGATGTGACGATGCAAATTCAGAGTTTGAAAGATAAAACTCCCAATCTCAAAATTCTGGATGACAACCCTCCACAAATGTGAAAATGAAATGACAGGAAGAACTTTAATTACTTCCTGTGCATTTTATGCCTTTTTTTAAAAGATGCATGTCTGCTATGAGGTGTTGTCATAGACCAAAGGGAAAGTCCTCCTGTGGTAAAAACCTATCTACCCATTCCCTACCCCTGCCCTAAAAAAAGACAGAAAACAAACAAATTGAGGTGGAAAATTTCAATAGCCCATTTTGTGAACCCCAGATGCAGCCGTGGAAACATTAGAATAAACTCTCCCCTGGAAGAGGAAACGATCAGTGCTGAGACCAATGGCAGCTCCCTCCCTGGACACGTAACATATCTTCCAGCAAGTCTAAGCAGCGTGGAGTGGACTGTGCGCCCCTCAAAGCCAGCACCCACCTGCTGGGAGTGTTGCTGGACCCCAGCTTCACATGGGACACATCGGACGGCGTCCCTAACAGCAGGCTCGGTCAGAGAAAGGTGCCATCTGACCAAGTCACCGGTGTCCGGTGTTTTCGGTAATAACCACATTCTCCCTATTGTTAGCAAGGAGAAGTTCTGGACAACCCATCTGGAGTGTATTCACCTACCATCCATCATCATGAAGGCATTTTGATGCTAAACAGAATAAAACACGAACACAAAGCCAATTTATTGCTCTCTCCAAGGACATTCTAAAGCCAGAAATGTTCTCTTGGTAATTGTTTACCTTCTTTATTTTTATCCTTTATATACAGGTAAAGAGAAATTGGGTTTCTAAGTGCCGTATTGTGTCAAAAAGGGGGGGAAGCTTGTTTAGAACTTAAAGAAAAAGAGAGGAAGGGAACAATAAACCACTAGCATCTGAGGTCTTGCTAGATTTCCAGATTAAAAGACGGGCAAGCCTTGTTTAATAACAGAGAGACACTCTGGTTTTGCAAGTTCCAGTCAACTAATTTGACATCGGCGCTTTGGGAATGTTAATATTCACAACATGCCAAGAAATTTGATATGTGGTGTCCCTTGACTGCTTTTAAAGGAACAGATTTTTTTGATATATATATTCATCCACATGTAAGCTGGCTGTGTATTTAAGGCCACAATAAATTAAGCTCTGTGCTTTGATACACGAACTCCATTCATCTGAGGCTTCTAGGAATTGAATTTAAATCAAATGTTGCATAAAAAATGGCAGAATTCCACTTCAGACCCTTCTCTCATCAAGGTTTATTTTTACAAAATTGAGCATAAATATTTACCATGTTTTATAAAGTTCAAAGGATCTGGAGTAGCCAGAGCCTTTGGATAAATGGTTTTGTTTACATCACTCAGTTCCATTCAAAAATTCTGACTCTATTCAAGGGGTATTAGTATTGGTCAATTAACTGCTTCATTTGCTAAATTCCATTTAAAGTACAATTTATGGGTGGAGGAGAGGGGGAATTGGGTGATGGGCACTGAGGAGGGCACTTGTTGGCATGAGTGTTGTATGGTGTCGGATGTAAGCAATGCATCATGGGAATCTACTCCGAAATCCAAGAGCACACTGCATACACCGTATGTTAGCTAACTCAAGGATAAATTATATTTTTTAAAATAAGTTAAAAAATAATAAGAAAGAAAGAAAAAGAAAAAAGAAAATGAAGCACAATTTACAACGCTTTAAGATAGGGTGACCATGCACGCCAGTTAGTGCTGTTTCCGTCAGGTTGAGCACACTCAAAAGTGTACTGGTTTGGAAGATAAACATGTGTGTTACTCTACAAGATCCACTCGGTGGGACACAGGCAAGACAGAGGGACAGGAAATTTACCAAATGCAAAAATTCAGGGTCCACAGAGCAAACCTTGACGAATGCCCAGGGCCCGTCCACTGAAGCAGGAGTTTCCACAAGCCCAAGAAGAGAGAAGCGAGGAAGACCACAGCTCTGCACAAACAGCCCAAGAGATGTAGCTTCATTCTACAGGATTGAGCAGTAGACAAAATGAATCTGTGGTTAATTTTGATCCAAGCCATGCTATGAATTTAGGTCAGGTCAAGCCAAGATGCTACCACCTTCTGATGCTTCACCTGCTGATCCACACATAGGAGATTCCACGGCCCCCTGGGAAGTGACAGCCTCCAATGGCTCTGACCACACACACACACATACACACACAGTCTGTGCTTGGCTGCTGTTTCCCAGCCAAGTAGTTCAGGCCCACAGACCACTCAAAAAACTGAGTGGAGATCATAATGTCCTACTCAGAGTGATCTAGCCAGCATTACATGAAAACTGTTACATGAGGACACCTGAAATATCTGTTTTGAGGCTTTTCCAAGGGTTGACTTAGAAATATTTTTCTAAATAATATGTAAATAAAATAGGCTGGTGGCCTCATAAATCACTTTTATCTTCCTGAGTGCACACACTCAGTTAAGCAGACTAAATCTTGAAACAGACAAACAAAAAAGTCCATAGTCTTACTTACAGGAAATAGTAATGGACTTAAAAATGTATGATCAACTAATCTTTGACAAAGCAAGAAAGAGTATCCAATGGAAAAAAAAAAAGACAGTCTCTTTGGCAAATGGTGCTGGGAGAACTGGACAGCAACATGCAGAAGAATGAAACTGGACCACATTCTTACACCACACACAAAAATAAACTCAAAATCGATGAAAGACCCAAATATGAGATAGGAAACCATCAAAATCCTAGAGGAAAAAGCAGGAAACTACTTCCTTGACCTCAGCCACAGCAATTTCTTGTTTGATACATCTCTGAAGACAAGGGGAGTAAAAGCAAAAATGAACTATTGGGACCTCATCAAGATAAAAAGCTTCTGCACTGCAAAGGAAACAATCAACAAAACTAAAAGCCAACTGACAGAAAGGGAGAAGAAATTTGGAAATGACACATCAGATAAAGGGTTAGTATCCAAAATCTATAAAGAACTTACCAAACTCAACACC
>NC_043703.1:2650862-2660951 GCF_006229205.1 Suricata suricatta | reverse complement strand
TACATCTCTGAAGACAAGGGGAGTAAAAGCAAAAATGAACTATTGGGACCTCATCAAGATAAAAAGCTTCTGCACTGCAAAGGAAACAATCAACAAAACTAAAAGCCAACTGACAGAAAGGGAGAAGAAATTTGGAAATGACACATCAGATAAAGGGTTAGTATCCAAAATCTATAAAGAACTTACCAAACTCAACACCAAAAAAAAAAAAAACCAAATAATCCAGTGAAGAAATGAGCAGAAGACATGAATAGACACTTTTCCAAAGAAGACATCAAGATGGCCAACAGACTCATGAAAAGATGCTCAATGTCACTCATCATCAGGGAAATACAAATCAACCGCACTGAGATACCACCTCACACTGGTCATGGTGGCTAAAATTAACAACTCAGGAAACAATAGATGTTGATGAGGATGTAAAGAAACGGGAACCGCCTTGCACTGTTGGTGGGAATGCAAACTCGTGCAGCCGCTCTGGAAAACAGTGTGGAGGTTCCTCAAAAAAATTAAAAACAGAACTACCTTATGACCCAGCAATAGCACTGCTAGGAATTTACCCAAGGGATACAGAAGGGCTGATGCATAGGGCCACATGTACCCCAATGTTTACAGCAGTGCTTTCAACAATTGCCAAATTATGGAAAGAGCATAAATGTCCAACAACTGATAAATGGATAAAGAAGATGTGGTTTATATATATATCATGGACTACTACTTGGCAATGAGAAAGAATGGAATCCTGCCATTTGCAGCAACATGGATGGAACTGGAAGGTGTCATGCTGAGTGAAATCAGTCAGAGAAGGACAGATGTCGTGAGTTTTCACTCATATGTGGAGCTTGAGAAACTTAACAGAAGACCATGGGGGAGGGGGAGGGGGAATAATAGTTTCAAACAGAGAGGGAGGCAAACCATAAAAGACTCTTAAATACAGAGAACAAACAAAAGCTTGATGGGAGGTGGGGGGCGGAAATGGGTGATGGGCACTGAGGAGGGCATGCATTGGGGTGAGCGCTGGGTGTCAGATGTGAACCATGAGTCAGGGGAGGCTCCCCCGAAACCAAGAGCACACTGTACACACAGTATGTTAGCTCACCTGGTGACAGTTACATAAAATAAATTAATCAAAAATAAATAATAATGGAATGGAGAATTTACTGAAGTGACGTCAGAAAACCAAATTTTTTCCCTGAAACATGTTTGCCTTGAATAAGGATGACCATTTGGCAGGAAGTACCTGGTTTGATTGGAACAGGAAACCCAAATAGGTCACCTAGTAAAAATCAACATAGCACTTCTCTCTCAAGTAAAACAGCTCTAAATCTCCCCCTCTCGCACGTGTGTGTGAGAGCATGCACACGTACGCACACACATGTACACGCTTCCTGGGGTTAAGTCTCTGCTACCGTCTTGGCTCAAAAGAGCAGGTGCTCGCTCCTTCGACACAGAAGTCCTGATGACTCCAGGGGAGGGGGGGGCTCTCCGTGGGCAAAGACCCGGTGCTGGATTTAAAATTAGGGAAATAACACCTCCACGATCAACCCCATAAATATGCTGCTTTCCTGAGTCACTGGGTGAGTCAAGTGCAGTCTGCATTCCCAAGTGGAGTTGAAAAATGAGCTGGCCCACCTTCTGTTCTACAAGAGAGCTGTCAGACCCCCCAGATAGAACAGTGCGGCTGAGTGGGCAGGAGGCCCGGGGACTTGAGCCGGTGGCTAAGTCTGAGGGGAAAGAAGAAAAGCCAGTCGTGTTCGAAGTCTCGCTCAGTTCTAGAGTCTCTTACGAAGTTAGATTTTTAAAAAACGTCCACCTCTACAGAGAAGTCATTTCATACACAAGGATACAAATACTCATATATGTAAAGACAAGCATATGTGTAGTTCCCATGGTCTGTACTGGTTAAATAAAAAACTACGGAAACACACAAAAGCCTCAGCAGGATGATACAGGGAACGGTCCTGAGAATCAGAATATTTTTTTAATGTGTATTTATTTTTGACAGAGACAAAGTGTGAGCAGGGGAGGGGCAGAGAGAGAGAGGGAGACACAGAATCCAAAGCAGTTTCCAGGCTCTGAGCTGGACGCAAGGAATCCAACTCATGAACCTGGAGATCATGACCTGAGCTGAAGCCAGCTGCTTCACAGACTGAGCCCCCCGGGCACCCCGAACTGTTTCTTCATCCTCTTGTTTCTAGAAGCACGGAAAGCCAGTGTTTCCAGGACACGCGTGTTCTGCTAGCTCAGTGGTACAGAAGCCAGGCGGTGTCCCCGTTCAGGCTGCCCAGAAACCAGTGCAGAGCGGGGCTCGGCTGCGGACCCCAGATCACGGCCTCTCCACGGAGTCTGGGCCACCACGTCCAGCCCTGGTGCGTCCGCACAGTGGCGAGCGGCTTCTGCTGAAACATCCGGAACCGGCCGGGTGAGTCATGAACTAGGACTTGCTTATCCCCTCCCCAAGTTCAAAAGCCAAGAACGGAGCCTGGCAGCCTACCCCTTACCCCCAACCCTGGGGTCTGCTCCCTCCCAACCCACAGAGCACTGCGTGCTGCTGGCTTCCACCTCAGTGGGACAACGTAGGTGGAGACAATGATGTCTGCTGGACACTCGCAAGTCCAAGGTGGGGACGACGCGGGATTTTAAACCCTGCCCGGTCTTCCAGTCACCTGCCCTCAGCCTCCACCTCCCTAACCAGGCCAGCGGCTCCCCCCAGATTCTCTCGCTGAATGTGCTCCTGGGGGCTTTTGTGTCCTCCGTGCCTGTCCCTGAAGAAAGGGAGGGTGATCAGCAGGAACAGAGCTCGAGGGGTTCAGCTCAAAGGGGGAGCTAGGGCGCCCGTGGTGGCCCGGGAGCCTGCAGCTGGGGCCCCTCGCCAGCTCCCCACCACACAGATGTCCCACTCTCCCGCAGACAAGAGCGGGGGCCCGCGGGGGATGGTGCGGGGCTGCCGGCCGGGGGCTGGGATCACCCCCTTTCAAATACTGTGCTTGGGACTGTGGGCCCCTGAAGGGCCCCAATTTCCGTGGGAGACCAGCCGCTCGTGGCACTGGCTCAGCTCCCTTGGAAACATTCAGGAATTGGGGCGTCTGCGTAGCTCAGTTGGTTGAGCATCCAACTCTTGGTTTTGGCTCAGGTCATGATCCCAGGGTCATGGGATTGAGCCCGGAGTCAGGCTCTGCACTGAGGGTAGAGTCTGCTTGGGATTCTCTCTCCCTCTCTCTCTCCGACTCTCCCTGCCACTTGTCCTCTCTCTCTCTCTCTCTGAAAAATAAAATTTTTTAAATTTTAAAAAGAGATATTCTGGAAGAGCCCACCCATTTGCACTCGCCACACAGATTCTTAAAGGACGGGCAAGTCACGCTAGCCACAAGGGGAAAGTGTGTGACTATAAACATCTTCTATGAGTCATAAACGTTCACAAAATCCTAAAAAGTACATGAATGATGAATAGTAGAAAACGCATGCCTGTGTATTAAAACAGAGGCTTCTGCTCCATGTTCTGCCCTCAGTATGTGTCCCTGGTCACGAGTAGAGTGGGAGCAAAGCTCTGGAACCCCCTTGACTGGACCAGCATCGGAGGAGCGAACCCCACCTCCGCCTTGAGGGAAATGCCTCAGGACTTCTTGACTGAAGCACCCAAAGGGGGCCATCTCATTAACTCTTAGCAGGGAATTTTAAAAATCAGGTTTATGTCTGAGCACGGTGACCACGTTTTCATCTTGTAGTTGATGAAAACTAAAAATAAAACCCTCTTCACGTCTGCTGCCCAAGCCCTTCCTTATTCATCACTGTTACATCTGAGGGCTGGCCCCTTGAAAGCTGCTAACCTTTAGAAAATGCAATTATGGGGGCACCCGGGGGCCTCAGTTGGTCAAGTTGCTGACTCTTGATATCAGCTCAGGTCATGATCTCATGGTTCATGAGTTCAAGCCCTGCATCAGGCTCTGTGCTGATGGCTCAGAGCCTGCTTAAGACTCTCTGTCTCTGTCTCTCTGTCTCTCTCTCTGTCTCTCTCTCTCTCTATTAATTAATTAATTAATTAATTAATTAACTTTAAAGAATGCAATTATGGATGCAGCAGTTCAGGGCATTTTAGAAGCCAGTCACACATCACCCAGCAATTCTTCTTTCTTCTCGGCACTGAGCCGGTGCAGAAACAAGAGGTCCAAGTGCAGACCAGCCTCGGTCTGGAATTCTGGCTCCGTTTCCGTTCAACCAGCCCCCACTCCGGCCCCCTCCCCGGCCCCCTCCCCAGCCCCCTCCCCAGCCCCCCTCAGCTGTCCCGGCCGGTCTCTGTGCCATCCCTGTTCACTGTCCCCAAGGCCTGTCCTGCAGCGTTCACAGGGAGCCCCACTATGTCACCTTTGCCTGGCTTTGTCACACTCACAGGCTGTCTGCTGGTCTCTAGAAATCCACAAAGGACTCCAGAATCCCTCTACCCTGATGCAGGATGCATTTAATTCATCACACTCTTTAAGGAGTAAATAAATTGAAGTTCGAGAAATTATCGAAACCAGTCTGCAGCTCCAGCAGCCGGAAAGCCCTGTCTCTCAAGCAGGGAGCTCCCTCCCTCCCCAGCTCTGCTGTCCCAGATCTGACGGAGGTGCCCTGGGAGAGGCCAAAGGAAGGCTAGCCGTGTCTCCCAAACAGTCTCCAGGAATTTAAGGCAAACTCCCTGGAGTGTGTGAGGGGCTCGGGAGGCTGACGACATGGCGGGGCCACGGAGCCCTGGGCATTTTCCTCACTTCTCTCCATCTTGTCTTGAGCACACTCCTTCCTTGGCTGCCTCTTCTCCTCCAGAGGCATTGGACCCCCTCTGCCCAAATCCACTGAATCCACAGAGGTGGGAGCTTTGACTTCTCAGTTCAAAATTTACTTTTGTTTGTTCAAAGGGAAAAGCAGAGAATGACCCTCACTCGGGCATTTGCGATTCCACAGGATTTACTAGATGCGGGGAACAATCATTGATCATCGACTGCTGACTAGGAACAGTCGTACGATTCAGGATTGAACCTACACATGAAATGTCTGGCATCCGTCCCATGGGGAGGGAGGTCAGGGATTGGTTGGGCACAGTTGGAACATTGTCCAGGAATGAGACCCCCTTCCCCCTGCACTGCTGGTGACTGCTTGCCCCAGGCAGGCAGGCCAGCCTTCCAGGGCTAACCTTCACTTTGACTGATGATATACAAACAGATCTTTATATTTTAAATGACTGTATATATTCTAGACATTACTTGGCCAACTTCCTCCAATAGCACTGGGTATGTACAGACAAAGACCAAATGAAAAGTATTTGTCAATAAGAATGGCCATATAGGAGGAAGAATGATGAACCTTATTTTACATATTTGATTAAAATCTTGGCTTAGAGAAACTCACACTTGGAAAACACCACTCATTTACTGGGCGACCTCCACGTCCACCATCCACGCCCTCCCCCATACTGACCTACCATACAAAACATCAACATATACCACCCAGGAAAGCATCTGAATAGAAACATCATTTCTTTTTTTTAATTTACGTTTAAGAGACAGAGACAGTGTGAGCAGGGGAGGGTCAGAGAGAGAGGGAGACACAGAATCCAAAGCAGACTCCAGGCTCTGAGTTGTCAACACAGAGCCTGACGCGGGGCTCGAACCCACGAATCGTGAGACTGTGACCTGAGCCGAAGTCAGAGGCTTAACCAACTGAGCCACCCAGGCGCCCCAGGAACATCATATCTAAACTTCTCTCAAAATATGTGCATATACCTTTGAATTCTTTTGAGCAATGTCTTACATCATGGTGTCTGCAAAATAAGAAAAGGAAGAACATGGCTTCTCCTCCCTAACCAAGTGAGCCCTGTCCACCCCTCACCCACCAAAAGGACCTACTCAAACAAGGCTTCCAAGAACTCGTGGTCTAACAGAGCAAGCTCCAAGATGGGCATGCTTTTGTACCATGTGGGTTGAAAGTCTGAGAGGCGCCATTCACAGCCCAACGCAGGTCCTGGAACGCAGGTCTTCTACAAAGGAGACGACAACCCAGAACCATAAACTTGATCCAAGTGGGCGCTCGCCAAACACTCATGAATGAAGGAAGTGCTGTGTTGGCCAAATTTGACAAATAGAATTTAATCATGCAGCTCCACCCTACTTTCCCAAGGCCGTCATAAATATCATAAACAATCTCATTCGGACCATAGTAATTCTCAAGATGTCAAACGAACAAAATGTGACTGTTCAAGGCTACGTTCAACATTAGATTTGCGTCCTACTCTCATCCCTGTTTCAGAAGTGCGGGAGGATCCCGACGAGGAAACGGCGGCACCGCTGTGCACACAGTATTGGAGGGTCCACTCCACAGCCTCCCTGCAGCATTGCACAAACTAGTTTACTTTAAAATTTGTTGGAGTGCTTTATGCTTGTGGTCTTGAGAGTTTTAGATCTCACATACACACAGCATCAATAAATACAAGCTTTGGAATCACCATGTGGACACAAGTGGGCACGACCACAGGATAAAAAACTGGGCCTCCAGTCAGGTGTCCTGGAAACAGAGAGGCGTGGCTAGGGACTGTTTCCGCACCCCGGTGCAGTCTGGCCCCGGCCCCCTGACATAGAAGGAGCTGGTAGCCTCCAGCAGCTTCTCAACCTGTGATCTGTTCCTGGTAAAGCCCTTTCTAAGGCCCTCGCGGGGCCGGATTGTGATGTCCCCTTGGCTTCTCTTCAGGTCCCGTCCCAGCAATCCACCAGTGCTCCAGTCGACATGGACTTCCTCAGAGAACCGCGGGTCAGCTCTCTCTGTGAGGCTATGTCACAGCAACTTACCTTAAAATGATCACAAGGAGCTTCTAGAGGACTCTCATGTGGGAGCTGACCACGCAAGACAGAGCTTCAACGTCACGTCTTCAACAGGCACCCAGTGCCTTCTTCTTCATGACACAGTGACCTTGCCACCAGGAGCAAGTCACGTCCTGTTCCCGGCAAGGGCCCCACCGGGACATTAGCGCTCCTCCTCCACATCCTCACCACCTGTTCCTGTTTCCAGCGATGTTGTTCCCTTATCCATTGCAGCGGGTTCCTACTGGAGCTTCGGTCTTTCTCATGGCTCCATCCTGATTAGCCAATGGTATTGAGCACTTTTTCTTATACATATTGGCCATTCATAGATTCCCCCTTCGTGAATTGTGTGTTCAAGCCTCTTGCTTGTTTTTGCTAGTTTTTAGTTGTTTGTCTTCTTTATTATTGAGTTGTAGACATTCTTTATATACTCTGGATGCTAATCTTTTCTCAAATGTGTTGTGACAAGTATCTGCCCCTAACGTGTGGCTCACCTAATCATTTCCTTAATGGTGTATTTTGATAAATGGAAGTTTTTCATTCTTATGAGTCTCATTTGTTCATCATTTTCTTTCATGGTTAGTGACTTTTGTATCCTATCTAAGAAATACCCTCAAGATCAGGAAAATGCTCTCTTTTTTAATGGAAACTGTATAGTTTCAGCTTTTACATTTAGAACTGTGATCCCCCCAATTATCTATCTGTGTGGGATCGTAATCATTTCCTGGTGCTGCTGTAACAAATTACAACTAACAGAGCAGCTTAAAATGATACAAACATATTCTCTCATGTTTAAAAACAGTTGCTTTCCATATTTTGTTCAAGGTTTTAGTTGTTTAGGGCAAGAGGCAATGCCCAGGACCTGCTACTCTGTCACATCTTCATAAATTGGGTTTAAGTATCATTTTCCTATTTCCTGAAAACTAACTTGGTAAATCTATTGGGTCTTTCCATTCTCTCCCCAGGCTGCCAGGGAGCTCAATGAGGTAATTTACAAGGTCTGCTTATTGGCTTGGGTTTTTTTCATTACCTTAATTTATTTTAGTTATGGAGAGTGTAGATGGTGCCTCTAAGGAAATCTGTGGACCAACTACAGCTTGATCAAAGCTCCTGCCCTCTGGTTCCTACCGTCACCATCTCCTTCACATTCCTGCCTTAACCAGTCTCGCCATGATGGCCAGCTCTTCCTCAGCTTCCGCTAGGAATAAATCCAGTGCGCTGCTCATGCTTCTACCAAAACAAGAATCCTTGGAAGCTCCATGTTCCTTAGTCACGCTGCATCTTCTGAGGGCCCGGCACACTGAGTAGTGGGCAGCCAGTTAACACCTACTCAATGCACTGTTGTGACCGGGCCCACTTCAGATTAAAACCCTGGCTTAGTGAGGATTCTGTGTCTCCCTCTCTCTCTGCCCCTCCTCCGCTCATGCTCTGGCTCTCTCTCAAAAATAAATAAACATTAAAAAAATACTAGTGAGGGGGCCTGGGTGGCTCAGTCACTTAAGCATCTGATTTCAGTAAATCTATTGGGTCTTTCCAATGATCTTCAGGTCATGATCTCATGGTTCATGGGTTCAAGCTCTGTGTCGGGCTCTGCCCTCACAGCTCAGAGCCTGGAGCCTGCTTCAGATTCTGTGTCTCCCTCTCTCTCTGCCCCTCCCCTACTCATTCTCCTCTCTCTCTCTTTCTCTCTCCCTCTCTCAAAACTAAATAAATATTTTTTAAAATTTTTAAACAAAAGCCATGAGCACTTTGTCATAACCCAAGGGCACAGACAACGTGGCAAGTGTCTCTGTCCATGTCAGCACGTGCTGTGTCTAAACCCCCTCGCACAGGAGTTTGTGACTCTGCTCTTGTCCTTCCAAGTCCGGGTCAGGGTGCATGTGTGGTTGCTTTCTCAGGAACTGAAATTCTTTTTTTTTTATTTTTTTAATGTCTTTTATTTATTTTTGAGAGACAGAGAGACATAGTGTAAGCAGGGGAGGGTCAGAGAGAGAGGGAGATGCAGAATCTGAAGCAGGCTCCAGGCTCTGAACTGTCAGCACAGAGCCGGACGCGGGGCTTGAACCCACGAACCATGAAATCATGACCTGAGCTGAAGCCGGACGCTCAACTGACTGAGCCGCCCAGGCACCACAGGAACTGAAATTCTAAAACAAGCATGAAAGGGCCCTTTTATTTCTCTTTTCTTGCCAGCCTCTCTGGGCTCTACTCAGCTATTTCTCACCTCTCATCTCTCCAATCTCTTCCTGCCCTACCTTTACCCTCCAGTGGATCTGGATCCATTCCAAATCCAAGGATCCCGATTTCTAGGAGCCGGAGTGCTGCCAGCCCACAGCGATGGTTCAGGACCACGGACAGCCACTGGCCTGGCTTGGGCAGCCCCTCCCTCAGGGCTTTCGGCTCCCGCACCTGAGCCTGCAAAAGCCATGTTTCTGAGGTGCAGCCCCGTGGAACAAGAAGTGTTTGGAGACTAGATAAGTCTGGGAAACATCGCCTGTTGGGAGCTATTTGAACTCACTGGTAGAGCGAAAATTCCTGGTGAGGGGACGGCAAGTTTGCACGGTCTCTTGCCCCCAGACAGCTCCCAAAATCTACCCTCTTGAAACTTTCATTTCTGCTTGGGCACCAAACCTCAGAGTGCTTTGCTGATTAGTATCAGGAGTGGCCTGTCCCCCTGCCCTGTCCCTGAGGCATGATTGCACCTGGTCAGGGAAAGGATGAGTAAACTAGATACACCCTAATGCAACATATAATTCTCCCCTAAGCAGTTAACTGATAACTGACTGCCTTCTGGGCCTGGATGCCTTTGTAAAAGTCTCTACTGCAATAAAATGTATCAGTCATCTTTGGGACTGTGAGAGCAGGCATTATGTCTCCTGAGAACCTTTTTTCTGGGAACTTTCTCTTAGAGTTATAAACAGCTTAATGACCCTTACTCATAAAAAACTGACCTTTACTAACCAATGCTGTTTGCCTCTTGGTTAAAGGTCACGTCCTTAAGGCTAGACCCAAGGTTTTGTAAAAAATACCTATGACAACATGAGTGCCTGTAGCTAAGTTTCTTATGACAATCATTACTACTAGAATTGTAACTTCTGCAGAACCCATGTCCTGGAAAGTTGTAAAACTTCTCTATGAGAAACCATTTACTGTTCTTTCTGTTCCTTGTACCTTTTGCCATAAATAAAGCTTGAGAACCAGACAGGGCAGAGATGCCTGCCAGATGGGCAGGTGTGGGAGGCAGCACAGTGCTGGGAGGGAC
>NC_043703.1:2639539-2650762 GCF_006229205.1 Suricata suricatta | reverse complement strand
AATCTGGCCCAGTTCCTTCTGACAGCGGTGGGCATTGTTAGTGTTTTCAGTACGACAGGAACAAGCATGACTACACTTAACCAGAGTGAAAAAAATTTTTTTCTTTTTGGAGAACAGCAACCATATGTGCAAAATAATAAGCAGGGCTTCTTGATCATTCAATGGGGAAGAAAACAAAGACTAAGAAAAGCAGGTCCGAGTTCCCAAGGAATGCTAATTATAGAGATTTTAAGGGGATGAACTCCAGATCAAAGCCCAGCGTCCTCTGATAAGACCATGTACTTGTTAATGGAACGGAGTGTCATCAACTTATTTTTAGCTTGGGAACCAGAATACTTTCAGGGTCACATGATCATAGTGTGACACAGGTGGCCTGAAATCAGGGCAGGTTTTGTTTTTCTCTCCTTGGGAGCAAAGCGCTAGGTTTGTTTGAGAAACCTATTTCGCAATTTCTTTTTTTTTTCCACCTCTGAGACCACATTTTCTTATTGTATAAAATAGTTGTGTGTGATTCAGCAGGTCCTTGTAAGCTTAAAAACATATACAATTCCTGCACATATGTAGTCAAACATAAACTAAGGACACAACTGTTACACTGTGTGTTTAAAAGGCCACTTGGTTTTCTATTGTGTTGTAACAAATTACCATTGAGTTGGTAACCTGTTAAACCGGAAGAATGTATTATGTTGCTATTCTGGAAATGAAACATACAACATGGGTCCTCCTGGGCTCAAGTCACGACGTAGGCAGGACCTGGGTCCTTCTGGAGGCTTCATGGAGGGATCTGCTTGCCTGCCTTTTCCAGCTTTTCAAGGTCACCCCCTTCCTTGGCTTCCAGCCCCTCCCCCCCTTCACAGCAGGTGCCTGTCTGCAAGCCAGGCCCTTGTCACCCAGCCATCTCCCTGACTCTCTGACTGTGGGAAAGGCTCTCAGATCTTAAGGAGCCCTGCAATTGCACTGGGCCCACCTGGGTAATGCAGAATGCTCTTCCCTCTCAAGGTCCCTAACCTTAATCATACCCGCAAAGCCCCTTGCCGAGGAAGGTAACATACTCGCAGGTCCCAAGAATTAGGGCGTGGCCATCTTGGAGGGCCATTATCCTGCCTACCGCAGCTGCCATATTAAGGCAATCGTCCATGATCAATGCTTTGGGAAGAAAAACCATACATCCAATCCCACTCCTGCTCTCTATTTCACAGGACAGATTAGGAGTAGAGCTTATCCAGAGAAGCTCAGGGTTGAAGAAGCTGGGGAGGAATCCCACGGCCCCCATAGCACAGAGGGGGAAGGCCTGAGGTCTCGTGCGTGCGCTGCTGTGGTGCGTCACACTGGCCGCTCCCCCCCCCCACCCCACCCCCCGGCATTCCCCAAGCACATTCCCACTTCTCGAATCCTAGCCTCCTGCTCACATGGCACAGCTCTCTTCAATCTCCTTCGTACTATACTTCTTTTCCTCTCTCTTTGGCGCCTTTTGCCAGTGATGACCTCACAGTTCCTGGAGGATGGCACGCAGTCCCGTGCCCCCTTGGGTGTTTATTTCCCCAGACGCTTCCATCTCCCATGATTCAGCTCCTCTGGACAAACGCAGTGAGGCACCACCATTTGGGTCCTTCACTCCCTTCTCCCTGGATCTCCATGCTGAATCTGCATGCATCATTTAGCTACAGATGTGCCCTGATATCCTTCAGGGCCGAATTTTTATAACCAAATGGGACTTTCTCATCACTCCTTACTCAGAAATTCATTTTAATTTTTGTATTCTCAAGCCTGGCTGGGAATATCATCCTCATACACCCAAGATACCAGATATGAGGAGAGCCTTGCTGTCAACCAGTCTTCCTTGTCCTAAAATAAACACTTTTAATAAGTTTTCAAAATCTGCTTATTCTATCTGAGAAATGTCTTTCAACTCCAGGCTTTCATTTCCTTGAAAAGACCTAAGACATTAAAAAAATGTCATAGAGAAGCAGAGTGATCTGCCTCCCAGATACCAGCCAAGGACGTGACCCATCCCAGGGGTCAAGGGCGGAGGTTCCTCATGGTATTACATGCAGTGACTTGCCGTCTTTATAAAGTTCCACAAAAGAAGTGTCCAAGACATATCCGTGGGAACCTGCTATCAGAATGGCATTTCCACTGCTACGGTGCGTCCATGTTGGCCGGAATAATTATTAGAGCACAGATGTTTTTAAGTGGACTTTGGGAAAGTCAGTTACAAATGTAGAGCGATCGTGTCCTAAGTAGTGTTGCCACGTCTTTTCTGCACTCAAGACAGCTGATGACTTGAAGCTGGGGAGGAAGGGCGATGTTGCCAAAATGTCCTTTGGGCACTTGGAAACCTCAGAGGTCACAACTCTTCTTCTGCAAACCAACGTGCATTTTCACAGCCACCCCACACTGAAGGTCACTAGGCACGTAGCACTTTGATCACTAAACCATATTTTCTCCAGGCACTACCTGCACATGACATTGAGTGTGTCAACCCGTAGCTGTTCCTCCTCATACTGTGCCTTCTCAACCCTGTCCCTGTCAGGTTTCCGTCTGTGTTCCTGGCACCACTCTTGTCTGGGGTCCAGGAGTGCATTGCCCTGCATGGATACTGCTTTGCACATTGTATTGATATCAACTCAGATGTGCAACACTGCATTGATATCAACTAGGATTCATTGATATCAACTAGGATTCTTTGATATCAACAGGATTCATTGACATCGACAAGGATCCATTGATATCGATTAAGACGTGTTGCCCTGCACGGATACTGCATTGCATATTGCGTTGATATCCACAAGGATGTGCAAGAACAGGGCTTTATCACCTGATGTAAATCAGCCACAGGTGTCTCTTGGGCACTGACAAACCCAAGAAGGTCTCATGAATTAAGACAGATTTTGACATCCTCTGTGCATATCACACACAAATTCACAGCTATGCTTTCATCAGAACTGTTAGCTTATTGCCTTCATTTCCATGTAAGGACAAATCTGATAAAAGGCTAATTTCATTCTGAGGTCTTGTGATATTTTGTTCTTAACCCCACATTTACTTCATTTCGAATTGGCATGTTTTGGTAGAAATTACTTTGAAGTAATTTACAATGTAATTCCAAAGAATTTTAAAAATCATGATTATTTGCTGATGCAATAGATTAGTCCTGGCTTCCTAATATTTTTCCAATGAGTAAAGTAATTCCCAGTATACATTTTATTTTTTTCTATTTTCTTTTGCCTCGTTTGAGATCCATCAGCAACTCTCTTCCACAAAACATCGCAAAGTTGAAGTGGTTTTGAATGCATTTTATTTCCTTTTTTTTAAATCAGAGCTTTTTACAATTAGAAATGCCTCATTTTTAAAATTATACTTCTCCACTAAAGGACACTCAAATAATTATTCATTTTTATTTATCATAAGAATAATGCATTCATATGGTTTAAATTGTACAGATTTTTATCTTTCATTTCTCTAGAGTTCTGTATTACAATTTTTTGCACTACACATTTAACTGTATCACTTTAGGCAATGTCTATTGAATCACACTTTTGATGTTAAATTAGATTTTTATTACTGTAAAACAACTACATTCTACTCTGTAAGCCTCGATAAGCCATCCGTACTTTATCTAAAGGACTGTCCTAAACTAAAATGCTATAAGCATATTTACAGCATTAGAGTTGTGGAAGCATTGCCACTCCAGACATGATTGTGCAGTCAGACTCTTGAGCAGGAAACGTCATTGTGCATCACATGCCACATCATGCAGACACCATGCATCCTAGCCTATGCACGTCATGCACACACCACACGGCACATCACGCATCATGCAGACACCATGCTTCACACATCATTGCCAGGGAATGGCCCATCCGTCGAACATTTGGGGGAGTTGCATTAAATTAATCTATGTTCTCATTTGTTTGGCTGGTTTTTTGTTTCTGGTTCCGGGTTTGTCTCTCGCTCCTCCTGAGCCAGCTTCAGCTGAGATGTCACTATTGCACAACCCCAGGTCCTGTTCTTGCCTGCTCTCCTGTTTGGTGCTGCTCAGGTGTGTCCAGGTACGGCTTCGCCTCCACGTGGGAGGATGGGAAACTCCCCCAGCGCTGACGTGTGCAAAATAGCGTTCTTGTTCTGCCCAACCCGTGGCCGGGCGTTTGCTCAGCACGGGATTCTCAGCTCCAAACCGTTTGCCGCAGAGCCGGTAGGCCGGCTCCTCATGCGCAGCCCCTACGCCTTCTGGCTCCTCCGGGAAAATCGCTGCGCGCCTACCTCCTTACGTATTTGGGGTCTTCACTCGAAAGTAGCTTCTGAGGGAGGCTTTTCCCAGACGCTCACCCGCTCTCTGTCCCCAGGCTCCTTGTCACACCCTCTCCCTGCTTCTTCTCTCCCTCTCACGCCTCTAACATCATCCACTGGTTGATGTATCTTACTGTCCATCTGTGCTTGACTGTCTGAGCCAGGTGTCCAGCACGGCGCTCGGTACATAGAAAACACTGAATTAACATTTGTTGGATGAATAAGGAAACTGGAAAGCCACTGTCCTGCTGCCTTCCTTTGTCCACCTCAAGGCGAGTCCTCCGGTGTTGACGTCCCCCTGTCATGCCCTAGGGGACTAGTGTGCGTGCTTGGCTTGCTCCTGCGTCCTCACCTTCCCACTTCCAATCCACAGGCCGTGTTTCCGGGACAGCTTGGTGTGTGTAAAGTATTCTTCTTAGCTGTTCCCCGCTGCGCACTGAGCTCTCTTTCAGCGCAAGGACAGCCTTCCCCTTGTCTCTCCTGGATCTGCCCTTTCCTTCCATAAACTCCCCTCTCCGCTCTGAAGTCCGGAACCTCTTTCCCACGTCTCAAAATGTAGCTTCCCTACTTCTGTCTGATGAGCTGAAATCTTCTTAACATTCTTTTCCAGATCAGCCCCGGCTCATCAGCCAAATCCAGCCTGCTACTTAGCCCTTCCAGACATCTTTAATTTCGACAATCCTATTCAACAAGAACTCTTTTTTGTTCTACTGTAGCTCCGCTTTCAAAGCAACCTATTCACGTTTTACGGAGGAATTATGAGCCATTGCTCGCTAAACATTAATTAGAAAGTTTCACATTCTTTTCTGTGCCCTGAAGTCTCTGCTTCCTCGGGGGTTGGCTGTTTTGCTTGATGGTCATGATCGCTTTTCGTCAGGCTCTTGAATTCTTTGGAAATCTGGTGACCCTTGGGGTGTTCTCTCCTGTGGCAGGAAGGCCCGTGCCATCGGCGCAGGCAGCTGGTGTGTGTTGCTTTGTGGTTGTGCTGTCTCTGCTCCTTGGAGGCCTCCCGGGGCCCCTGGCTGCTCGCTGTGAGTGACTGAGTGACAGAAGGCAGGCTCTGTGGACGGACCGTGGGGAGGGGGGGACAGCCACTGTCCTAAGCCCCAGGTGACTCTGGGGTATGACGGTCCCTGTATCTCGGCCCTGGAAGGAGCTGTTGTCTTTTTTAAAATTCCCTCCCTTCTCTGTCTTCTGCACGGACTGGGTTGGCTGTGAGGGCCACTCTGTTTCCAGGCCTTTTCAGGCTTGGGGTCTGCTTTCTCCCGAGAGCAGCGTGCCAGCCCCGGCGGAAGGTGCTGGGGAGAGCGCCCCAGGACCGCTGTGCCAAGCGCTTCCCAACTAGTCACTCCTGCTGTTCGCCGCTCAACGCGCACCCTGAAACTTCTCTGGATCTTCTCGGGCCTGTGACACCTGCCCCCGTTTCTGCGCTCGAGCCCCGCCCCTGGCCCGAGTGCTTTCCCGCCTGTGAAAACCCCTCAGCGTCTCTTGTCTGAAGATCTTGTCTTGTTTTCTCCGTCTTTTAAAAGAACGGGGACATCTTTTCTACTTCTCAGATACCTAATCTCATACTTTTTGAAGGTAAACATGTTTACAGAAATTATTTTATTGTTCCACAAAGTTGCCTCCTCTCTCCAAACATTTCCTCCACCCCAAATTGCTAATTATTTGCTTCACTTCATCCTATCAAGGCAGCTAACAATCTTACTCCTACCCTAATGCATTCTTGTATTTCATTTGATATTTGTCAGCTGGACTAAGAAATTGTAAATCACAATAGTTGTCTTTTAGATCACTGGCTTAAAAATCTCTCAAGCAATCTACTTCGGATGCTTCTTTCAATTAAAGTGATATTTGGAAACACACAGGCTCCCCTTTTACTACACTAACAACATCACGAGGTGTCCAAAGTTTGAGAGTTAACTTTGAGATCTCGGATGACAGATCCCTGTTCAAACCAGCAGTCTATCCTTGGTGCCCACTCTGAGCAGGAGCACGTCCCCTTCCGCACGTCCCAGAAAGCTAGTGAACCTTCTGAGGGTCCATCTTAGCCCAGGAAATCGGACCATCCTTTACCCTCTCCGCTTCCAAAAATGGGATGAGACTCAGAGGCCCTAAAGGTAGTTAAAACAAAGGAGAAAAAAAAGACCCAGGAATTGTCCCCACGACAGGGACACTATCATGAGTGATATAAAAGAGAGGGAAACCTCTAATAGATATTTCAAATAAAATTCACTGTTTTTCTCTTATTTCCTTAATGTTTTATTTATTTTTGAGAGAGAGAGACAGAATGAGCAGGGGAGGGTCAGAGAGAGAGGGAGGCACAGAATCCAAAGACAGGCCCCAGGCTCTGAGCTAGCTATCAGCACAGAGCCCGACCCGGAGCTCAAACCCATGAACCGTGAGATCATGACCTGAGCTGATGTCGGACACCTAACTGACTCAGCCACCCAGGCCCCCAAATTCATTGTTTTTCTTAATTGTATTTATCTGTTTTTACAAACCCAATATTAAAAATATTCTTGTGAGAATAAACAGAAATTTAAGGTATCTGAGGCTTCTCATTATATTGGGGTACAAATCTCAGATTACTTAAAGATAGATATAAAAGTTCTAGGGTCTTTAGAATACTCTGATAAAAATATTGTCTGAAAACCTTATGGACTTCAGTCTTTAGTATGAACTAAATTTTGAGAGATCCTTCTTCAGAGATGAAAAAGACGCAAAGAGAGAAAGTGATAACGGGGCCCCGAAAACTGCTTAAAATACCCAGAAAACCCAGTCCAGCCGCTGCCCTGCCTCTCACCAGACACGCCGACTACGATGGCACCCACTTTTGTCCTCACGCTTGACAACTCGATTCCAAAAGCAAGTCCAACCCTGAAATTATTGTGGGGAAAATAAACGGTGCGGAACAGCCCAGGCGTGTCACAGCGCTCCACGCCGAACAGCCCAGATCGGTGTCTCGTCTCTACGTGGACTCGGGTGGCTTCCCATCCCTCTGACGGGCAATTTAGCTCAGAGACCGTCAACCATGCCTCCTCTTGTGGCGCCTGGCCTCTCGCACGCTTTAACAGAGCTGATTTTATTCCCGAAGATGGTAGGAAATGAATCCCACAGGCCTGGCTCTCTCTAAAGCCTAGAGATTCAAGCAAACCTTTGGAAAATGCCAGCAGTCTCCACATGCGGGGTCCAGACTTAGAGCCCTTAAATGCCCAGATGCTGGCCAGGTGGTGGGGAAAGGAGTTCCCCTGGGCCCCTTCCTACCTTCTGGGCTTTCTTGTTCAACCCTGGTCCTCCATAAAACCCCACCTGCAGACCCTTCCCTGGGACCTCCACCCCTGCCCCGTGAGGAGAGGTCTCCAGCAGGTGGCGGCCCTGCCCCACCGACTGCCAGGAAGACAGGCACACTTCTGAATGGGAGGGGGGCCGACTTCTTGAGAAACAGACAGTAACTCATCTAAGAACATGGCCCAGGAATGACACGCTTTGCACATGAAGCGGTCAGCACAGAGACGTGGTGGACGTGTGTGTGGGGCGAGAGCACCGGGGCTGTGGCGTGGCTAGCGGACCCGGGGGGCCCCCGGAGACGCGAGGGAGGGAGTCGTGGGGTAGGGGACGCGCACAATGTTGCTCAGCGGCCTGACCTCTTGCAACAGCCACCGCTTCACTCCAGTCGCCAGCGGGTACGTACAGAACACTGAAAAAATAAAAGCGCTTCTCTTAATTGATTTTTTAAAAAACCAAAAGCATAGTATCCTCTCCTCGGATAGCTCATAAGGCTTCTGTGGCAGAAGCTGAGTTAAAACTTCAGAAGAATTAGAGCCCCGGCCACTCCAGCAAATCTCTGAGGGGGGTCTGGGGACCCACCAGCCACTTGTGTCAGCTCCTGTTCTGCCTGTTCACCAGGCAGGGCTCACCCCGAGCTGGGACTGTCCCCTCCTCCGCACCCAAAGGAAGAAGCACAAATCAGAAGGCCACGGAATCTACTGCCCGGGCTTGCAGAGAAATCGGCAAAATGTGGGCCACTGTAGCCCGTGCTCAGGGAGCCTGGTATCCTCTGTTTTATTTTCCCGATAAAATAGCATCTTTTTGATAATACGTTAAGGTTTAATTCTGCACGTCTTAAAGAATGTTTTCTTTTTTAAATGTCCTGTGGCACAGAGGTGCAGATCCGATTTTCAGGACTTTCTCCTTTTGTATTTTTGTGAACAAGTGCACATGAACTTGGATGGAAAATAACACTCTGTGTGTACGACTTGTGTGCGTGTGCATGTGTGCAAAGAGTATGATAAAGCCTTTACACACATTGACGCATTCATGGCCTACACAAGTCTTGGGGTGGGATTCTCATGCATCCACACAGGGGAGGGGCCCGGGTATCCGGCAGGTTATAACCAGAGGACTTCAGGGCCTGTCGTGACCTCACCAGCCCCGTCATCCCTGGGCCAGACCTCACCACACCCCCTCCGCACCTGAGAGAAAGAGCCAGGACTACCTTCCTAAGGTCTCCTTCCCCATTCAGTTCAGGCCTGGAGTCTGGCCAAGGACAGATCCTATGTGAGGGGACGAGAGGCCTCCGTCTCGGGGGCGTTGCCGGTGGATATGCCTGCGGCTGTGGCTCCTCCCCGCACGGCCTCGTTCTGTGGACCCTTCCCCTAGGGACGCTGATGATAAAAGAGCTGCAGTTAGAACCCTAGAAATGCACACGTGCGGGGTCAGGCAGGGAAGAGACACAGGCAGGGGAAGGAAGTGAGGAAGGAGGTCACCGGGCCAGGCGTCCAGGCCCTGACTCAAAGGCAGACCTGCTCCGTCGGTCGAAGAGCTGTGCGCACACGCAGCCAGCCCTGTCCACCAGCTAACACACGTCAGAGCAGAGTCAAGCCCCGTGGCCCCAGACTCTCACAAGCAGGTGCTTCTTGGCCTCCAGGAACGTGCCCGTCTCTAGAAGCGACAGCTGGGGTCACTAGCTGGAAAATCAGGGTGGATGGGACTGGCGTGTGCATGGGAAAATCCATTTGCCAAAAGGACCATAAAGGAAACGGGAGCCAGGTCTCGGGGTCTCTGACATGTCTGGGAACCAGGTTTCCGACCTGAGGATGGGCTGCGGAAAGGTCTGAAGGCTTGCCTGGACCCGGCACCCCTGAGGAGGCAGGACTGCAGTGCCGGCCACTAACGCCGGGCGTGGCATCTGTGGGAGACGGGCCGGAGCATCGTGCTGCGGCCCAGCCGCCCGGCTGGGTGCCCCGGGAAGGCGCAGTCATTCCTGAGCCCCTGAGCGTGAGTGCCGGGCGCTTGTACGTTCTTCTCTCTTCGTACTTTCACGTCTGTAATAATGTGAGCCTTGCCCCTGTAGAAAGGGCTTCGGGAGCCATTTCTTACCCTCAGCGGATGCGTCACCAGGTACTGGCTCCCAGACCCGTAGATTCCTGCCCATTCTTCCCGCAGCCCCTACGACGGCAGGGGGGAGTCTGTGCTGACGGGCCACACCTGCCTCCCGGAGGTGGTGCCAACAGGGACTCCATCTCTGCCATCGTGAGAAGGTAGCCTGACTGCAACAGTCCCACTGAAAGCATCCCAGAAGGGGGTAACACGCCTTTACGGACTCCGTGGACCGAGGGCCTGAGTCCAGGTGAGTATCTGTCCGTCCGTCTGCCGGATACCCCTGCTTGCTGCTGTGAGTGTGCACCCGCAGTCTTGTCTGCCTTCATTTCTCAGGTTTGTGCTCCCCCTTCACTTGTATCTGACCTTATTACATAACGACAGTGTATTTTTATTAATTTGAGCTTGGTCTTTGTTCCCTATTCTTAATTTAAATTTATGATGACTAGAACACTTAATTTGCTTTATAAAAAGCAAACAAAAGGAAGTAGCTTTTTATTACAAGCACTAAATGATTTTTCCTGCAGCGCTCTCAGTAGGCAAGGTCCCTCGTCTCTGACACGCAGCCCATGACGAGACGATCTGGCTCCCGTCACCTCTGTGTCTGCACCACCTGACCAAGGGTGACTTTCCTGAGTGGCACCTGCTGGCCACACCCCAGGGCCTTGGGTCTTCTAGCAACGGGGAGAACCGTGTCCTGGTCCAGGTAACTCGTGGGAGCACAGATGACTGGGGTTTCTAAAGAAAGTAGGAGACCCAGAGAATCCTGGCTTCTGATACTGCTGTCCTGTAAAACCTCCAAGCTCTGTGTGCAAAACCAGCCATCGTGTCTGGTGGCACTAAACACACACACACACACACACACACACATACACACACACACACACCGATTCAATGGGATACCCTGAGGCCACTGGGAGATTAGGAATCAGTAGATTTCCTACTGATTCTACGTCTTCCAAGAACCTCATCACAAAAGAACTCACAGACGAAAATCCACAAAGCAGTCACGTGGTAACAGTTGCTCGGGTATGTGGCCTTGATTAACAATTTATCATCATGTTTTCAAATGGGATACTCACTCCAAAACCCAGCCATTGGTATTCCCCCGGGGAAGGGGGCAGGACCACATTACCTCACATCATGGTTTACTTTAGCAGGACACGACAAAACCCTCAAACCGTAGTAGAAGGTAAGAGGACCAGGGCACCTGGGGGCTCAGTCCACTGAGCATCTGACTTCAGCTCAGGTCACAATCTCATGGTTCATGGGTTCGAGCCCTGCATCAGGCACTGTGCTGATAGCCCGGAGCCTGGAGCCTGCTTTGGATTCTATGTTTCCCTCTCTCTCTGCCCCCTCCCCTGCTCATGATGTCTCTCTCTGTCTTTCAAAGATAAATGAATGTTGAACTCACCAAACTTCACACTCACAAAACAAATAATCCAGTGAAGAAATGGGCAGAATACATAAACAGACACTTCTCCAAAGAGGACATCCAGATGGCCTACAGACACATAAAACGATGCTCAACATCACTCATCATCAGGGAAA
>NC_043703.1:2616206-2639439 GCF_006229205.1 Suricata suricatta | reverse complement strand
GAAAATGAACTGAGGGTTGAAGGGGAAGGGGGAGGGGGGAAAAGAGGTGGTGGTGATGGTGGAGGGCACTTGTGGGGAAGAGCACTGGGTGTTATATGGAAAACAATTTGACAATAAAATATTATGGGAAAAATTTTTTTTTCAAAGAGGTAATTAGGGTAAACTGAGTTCACCAGGGCAGGACTTAACCCAGTGTGACTGGTATCCTCAAGAAGGGCAGCAAGGACACAGGCCGGGGGACGGCCTCCTGAGGACACAGGGACGGGGCAGCCATCCGCAAACAAAGAGAGAAGTCCCGGAACGAAGCAGGTTGCCGGCACGGGCCCCGGGAGCTGCCATCGAGGGCCGCTGTGCCATCGAAGGCTGCCGTTTGCTGCCGCCTGGACCCCTGGGCAGCCAGTCCTGTCTCTGCGCAACAGTCACCCCAAACTCCACGGTGCTTTGTCTGTGAGCCCTCGCAAGGTGAGCGGGGCCTGTTTGAAATGGCAGACACAATAGTGACATTTATCTCCCTCGTGCTAGCCCCCTGGGCACGGGGACCCAGGGCTCTCCAAGCGTTCTGCACCACAGCCCCTGCCTGTCTGCCCGGCTGTCACCTCCTGCAGCAGGTTGGCTAGGCCCCGTCACCCCCATTCTGCTCCATCCTGGGGCCCAGGGACGGGGACTGTGATCAAAGCTGGGCACCCTCAGGCCAATGGCCACCAGGAACGGAGGGCGGTCTCAGAACTGATGTCTGCAGTCTGGGTCCTGGCCGTGCGTGAGGAGACAGAGGGGACATTTTCCTGGACGTGTCCACGAGAACGTCTCCTCCATGCAGCCGCAGTGTGTGATAAAGCACAGCTCAGAAGACCCAGAGCCTTCCAGAAACACCAGCCTCAGAGAGGGGTGCCCGGGGCCGGGACCCCAGGTGGCCCTCTAACCTTCAGCTTTGTGAGGCACGTCTGTCCCCCTCCGCCTCCCCGCCACACACAGTCACTGACTGCAGACACACTCCTTCCCACACACCTTAGCGTGACTGTCGTCAGACCCCAGAAGCATGGAAGGCATGCTCAGCGCTCACGCCTACACTCACCACTGGGGCCACAAGTCCTCAGGACACTGGTCCATGTGTCCTCTCTCCAGCCACGGGACCACGACCCTACTTTTACGTATCTCAAAGTAAGTTTCGGACGTGTCCTTCACTAGAGTTCAGTGTCGGTTTATAGCTCTTTTTTCAAACTCTACCCTTTAAATGTAATAATGTCCGGGGTGATTCTTGTCTTTCGAATCTCAGGATACTGCTGAGCCCGAGTGGAAGTGCCGCTCGAGGAGCTAAACCGGGCTGGAAGTCCTGTCTGCGGCAGGACCCGTTCCCGTCGGCATTGACACGGACGGGCCTGGATCGCATCGGACACCGTCGACCCCACGCCTCCTTAGTACATGTGAGGGGAAGAAGGCGGGGTCCACAGCCCGGCGCTTGCTTCCGAGAAGGAAGAACTGAACTCGGAGCCGGGCTCTGCGTCTTCTCTTTCCTGAATGCCCTGCCCTTGCCCAGCATGAGCGGGAAGGCGGGTCACCGGGAAGGAGCCCTCCGCCCCCCTGAGCCCCAGAACCGCTGCGTGTCACGCCCCCCTGCCACCCCCCCTGCTCCAAGCACCTGCTCCTTCTCAGAAGCTGTCCAGTGCCTTGCGGCTTCCGGCGGTGGCTGTTGAGCAAGTGCCTGCAGATTTCTCTTCACGCCGTTTCAGTGACGCTCAGGACGGATAACTGTCCCCACCACCAGCCCCACCAAGAGTCCTGCGTGCCTGGCACACGGTTCCCATGGTGTCTGAGCAAAGTGTCTTCCCCACAGCATGGGGGGGGTGGATATGTCACACACAGAGTGTCCTCTTGCACTTCCTATGAAAAGCTACCACAGCCTGCCAAGGTCACGGCCATGGTGAGATTAGTGTCCCAGCCTGTTTGCATTTCCCAGATGTGGTATTTTAAACAAGAGGACAGGAGCCACGGGCGGGAGAGACAAGGACGCGGGGCTGCCGGGGTGCCTGGCCCCTCGAACTCTCACCAGCCGGGTGCAGAGGAGGTCGACCCACAGTCCCTGGGGCACAGGGCGCATCTCCTCATCGTGCCCCGACTTGAGAAGAAGGAGCCACTCACACTCAAGTCCTGGGTCCCACCTCCCTCTCCAGACCTCCCGCCAGGTCACTGGGACGACCCCCACTCCCCTCCCTCGTCTGTGGTCCCCACGGGGCCACACGTGCTGTGACACTTGGCACCCATGACCCTGTCCATTCTGCTCCTCATGAGTGCAGCGGATGTGGAACTGACTTGGTCCTGAGCCATATTGGGACAGGATTTCCAGGTCTTCGCTCCCTAGAAACGTGACCTCCTCAAGGACCGCCACCATCCCACGTGACAGAGGCCACGGCTGGAACTGGAAGAAGTTATACAGGTTTCCTCTGAGGATACCCAGCGGTAGAGTGAAAGACTCCGAACCCTACTTCTGGGCTTTTCTGCCCTGTGTCTCCCTCGCTCCCTCTGTTTCTGTTAACGGGTGTGATTATTTGTAAATGAGCTGACGTTACCAGGCGCTGCCGTGTGCCAGCCAACTGGTATGACACCTGACCCGGGCTACCACGGGCCACCAACTTAGAAGATGGGTCTTCCCAGCACTCCCACTGCACAGGTGGTCAGACTGAGGCCCGATGCGGCAGGGGGTGGCAGGGACCGAGCCAGACCCCGTGCTGGGTCCGGATCCGGCCTAACCACCTAGCGCTGGCTTCTCTGGAAGCTGGGCTCAGGGACGGAAGGGAAAACAGGAGACCTTAAGGAGCGGAGATGTCGCTGCCGCAGAGCTAACGGTCCCCGAGGATACCGGCAGGGGGCGGGGCTCCGGAGACGGCCTGCCCAGCGTGGGGCTCGTGATGGTCCGTCCGTGGCCTTGTTACGTGGCTGGGGCTGACCTCTGCCCACGACGGCAGTTATGGCCCTTAGTCTACTTGCTGGGGCAGAAGTGACACCGACGTGAAGGGCACCGGCAGGTTCAGACGGTGGCGCCAGGGGCCCCGACATGGCTGTCAGCACTTCTGGCGCCCCAGGTTACTTGCTGGTGCCAGTGGATCACCAAAGACCCGTTCCCCCCGCCCCAGGGGGGACATCAGGGGCAGGGCTGGGGGGAGGGGCAGCAGGCCTCCATGCCATCGAGTCCCCTCATACAGACCCGGTGTGGGAGTGCCAGGCAGGCGGCTCCGGGCAGCACCCCCACGGCACCCGGAGCCAGAGCCTTCTGGTCCGGGCCCGGAAGCAAATGCAGTCCTGTGTCACCTAATACGCTAACGAGTCATTAACGAGATGTTGACCAACACTTGAGACTGGCCAAGAGCAGGGCAGCCAGTGTACCACTTCCCTGACCTTCAGAGCCACACGCAGGCACGGCCCAAGGGAGGTGCCGGCAGGGAGTGTGCGTGTGCCCCCGTGCCCCTGGGAGCGTGCGCGCTGAGTCTGCGGGTGTGCGTGCCCCTGGGAGCCTGCGCACCGTGAGCGCCTTGGCCGGGCCGGCCGCTTGAACACGGATTCGGCTCCGCAGACACAAACAGAACCCCGTCGCTCGCAAGGCTGGAGGCCGCGGTCCAGGATGGGCGCGCCGGGACCGCCTCCTCTGGCGCAGGCTGGTCGCCGGGTCCTCCGCCGTAGAAGGGACCTGGGAGCTGGGGGGGAGGGGGGGTGCTCCTTGAGAGGAACGCTCAGCCTATCACGACCCCCCGGACCCGAATCACCTCCCCAGGCCCCGCCCACAAACACTGTCGCATTGAGGGATTTCAGCACCTGAACTTTGGGAGGACGCGGCATCCAGACCATAACAGTGCGTGTGCGCGTGTGCGTGTTTCCGTGCGCGTGCGCGCGTCTTCTCCCAGTGTGCGCGCACGCACGCGCGAGCGCGGGGCGGCGGTGGCGCAGGAACGGGCCGGGCCTTCCGTCCGCGGGGCCGCCCGCTGGGGATGGGGCTCCGGAGGCGGAGGACCCACTGGCTTTCCGTGGAGTGTGCTGCCCCCTGGAGGGAGGGCGGCGGCAGGCCCGGAGAGGGTGGCGGTCGTTGGCGCTGGGGGTCCTGTCCCCACGCGGGGGCGCGGCGTGGGTGGGCGCTAAGAGGCGCCCGCTGGCTCGGTTCTCCCCAAACAGCCGCCTCCTGCGTTCAGAGGGCTGGCTGCGCCGCCGGCCCGGCTCTGTCGCCCCCGGGTGCCCGCGGAGCCTGGGGGCGCATCCGCCTCTGCCGCGCACCGGCCAGCAGGAGGCGAGCCGGTTCTCTGAAGGGGGACGAAGCCCCGTTCGCTTGTCTGACAATCCCGCGCCCCACGCCATGCCCTGGATATCACCGCAGCCTTCGCGGGATGCGGGAGGGCCTCCCGGAGGGTTCCCCCAGAGACACCCGCAGGCTCACAGCGCACACCTCACACCCGCAGGCTCACACTTCCGTCTTCCACCAAGATAGTCCAAGAAAATGGCATTGTGCCTTTGTGAGGCCAACCAATTCTAAGAGCAAACTTCTCCCTGCGTCCGCGTGCTTCCAACGTGCACCGTGCCCTTGTACGATGATGGTGATGGTCATGATGGTGGTGGTGATGGTGGTGGTGATGGTGGTGATAATGATGATGATGATGATGGTGGTGGTGATGGTGATGAAGATGGTGATGATGGTGGTGATGATGGTGGTGATGGTGGTGATAATGATGATGATGATGATGGTGGTGGTGATGGTGATGAAGATGGTGATGATGATGATGATGATGATGGTGATGATAGTGGTGGTGATGATGATGGTGATGATGGTGGTGATGATGGTGATGAAGATGGTGATGATGGTGGTGGTGGTGGTGATGAAGATGGTGATGAAGATGGTGATGATGGTGGTGATGATGGTGGTGATGATGGTGGTGATGATGGTGATGATGGTGGTGATGATGGTGATGAAGATGGTGATGATGGTGGTGGTGATGGTGATGATGGTGATGTTGGTGGTGATGATGATGATGATGAAGATGGTGATGATGATGGTGATGATGGTGGTGGTGATGATGGTGATGAAGATGATGATGATGGTGATGAAGATGGTGGTGGTGATGATGATGATGGTGGTGATGATGCTGGTGATGGACACTCCTGCTCCCGCACGTCTCACAGGCTGCAGGGCACGTGTTGAGGGACGAGGGGTGTGCAGCTGCCCCCTAGGCCAGCCAGTGCCCTGGTCAGCGGAAGGACAGCTACCGCTGAGCCGCCCTGCTCGGGCAGCTCTCTGCCCTTATCCGCCCTCCGCTGCTCACCCTTCTGCGAGAAACCCGGCCCTCCTCAGCCCTGGCCTCCCGAGGGCAGCCCCGCAGGACACAGGAAGAGGCTGCCGGCTCAACCCGAGGGCAGCAAATGTGCCCTGATCCCTGCTCTCTAACCACCTGGACTTTATGAAGCCCCCCCCCCAATGCTTGTGGTGCCCACCACCCAGCGTGGGCTTCTCAGATCCCTAAACAAGCAAGGTAAAGGCAACAACAAAGGAAAAAGTCACAAAGTGACCTCTCAAAGTGATGGGGAACCTCAGGTGGCAGGGACACTCGCCAACATTAGAGCCTTCTTTTTCTTTTTCAGTTTGTTTTTGAGAGAGAGAGAGAGAGCAGATGGGAGGAGAAGAGAGAGAGAATCCCAAGCAGGCTCCACACCGCCAGCGCAGAACCCGATGCGCAGCTCAGACTCACGAACCGTGAGACTGTGACCTGAGCCAAAATCAAGAGCTGGAGGCTTTCCCAACTGAGCCTCCCCAGGCGCCCCGACACTAGATCCTTCTTGGTATGGCCCCGGCAGGGAAAATAAACGTTGCCGTGAGAGGCACTGATGAGAGAAGGCTTTGGAAGGGTGCAAATAAAACTAGTCAAGCCCTCTCTGTGTTCCTTTCTAGGTTATAGACTCGGGGGGCGCCTGGGGGCCTCAGTCGGTTAAGCGCCCGACTTCAGCTCAGGTCACCTCTCAAGGTTCGCAGGTCGGGCTCTGTGCTGACGGTTCAGAGCCTGGAGCCGGCTTCCAATGCCGTGCCCCTCCCCCACTCGCGCTCTGTCTCTCAAAAATACATCAATTTTTTTTTTTAAGTTTTAGACTCAGACCACAGGGTTGAGGATGTCGTATTCACGAGAAAAACGACCAGAAGTGCCGCAGGGGTCCGTCCGTCCTGGGGAGACGCACCCCCTGCATCTCTGACAGCTGCCAGAGGACCCTTTCCTAGTAAGCAGGTGGCACGTGGCTCTGCCTCAAAACCACGGTCTCGCTCTAATTTCTCAATCCGTAGGCCTTCGCAGGCTGCGTCAGCGGCCTCTTACTGATAAGAGACCGTCGCAAAACCTACTGCTCCAAACCACCACGTGCAATCACAGTTTCCAGAAGAGTCGGGCCGGGTGTGTGTCGGGATGTAGGTCTTCCTTCTCGCCAGGTGCAATGAGGCCAGCAGATAGGAGACGGCCACCCCCTGGCAAGCCCTCCTCAGACCCCAGGAGGAGGCCGCCACGCCTGCCGTGGGGCCGCAGACGAAGCCCCAGGAAGAGGCTCTGACCTCTTGGACTGACCTTGGACTCCCCAGCCTCCAGGACGGCAAGAAATGAAGTTCATTGTTTATAAGCCCCCGTCTGTGACAGCTCTGCTGCAGCAGCCCGGGCGGACGAAGACGTGTGCACCCTCTAGGAACTGGCCAGCCCTGGGAGGGGCAGCCTCTCCAAGGTCAGCAAGGCCCCCAGGGTCAAAACGTCAGGAAACACAGACAACCGTGGTATGATCGACACAAGGTGGTAATGGACTGAGAGCTGGCGGGTAGCCGGAGGCCCGGGTCCTCCTTACACAGTCTCTGCACAGGGCCGCTTGGGTGTCCGTGTGACATGCACCTGGCTTCCTACAGCATGTGTGACCCCAGAGAGAGAGCCAGGAGGAACTGCGGGGACTGTCTGTGGCCCCATGTCTGGAATGACACGCCTGTGCCGTCCGTGGAGGAGCGCATCCCGGAGCCCAGCCCTCTCTGCAGCGGACGGGAACTGAGCTCCGCCTCTCGAAGGGGAGAGAAAGAATCTGTGGATGCTCTAGAAAACCACCAGGCAGGCAGAGCCTCTGTTTCCAGCCCCCGAGGTCTGCACCGCCCCCAGTGCAGGCACGGGGCACCTCCATGGGCCTTTTGAGCAACCTTCTTGGTCTGCCCAGCCCTCCATCCCCATTATCTCGGGAACACCGTCCTCAGCCAGCTTCAAGGCCACCTGCTCCGTGAACCCCGCCCAGAGCCCTTGTCTGGCACAAGGAGGTACTTACCAGGATCGCCCCGGATGTGAGTGAGGCCCAGAGCATGTGACACTAAAGTCAGAGAGTATGTGCTTTTCTTTATAGCGAGGCGGTGGCTCCTCGAAGGGAGACACTGACACACTGACACCATGTCCCCAGCCTCTGTCCCCTGGGGGACGGCTGAATTATGTATTCTGACTAAAGGAATGACTGGGGGGAGTTAAGTGGTCAGTCTCTGGAAGCATGTCCAGGGCCGCCCCGGGAAAGGGCAAGGCTCCCACCTGTGTGTTCGCTGTGTCCTCCGAACACCAGGCGTCCTGTGCCCACGTGCTCCTGTGAACCTCCCGGCACCGGTCTGCTCTGGTTCAAGGCATTTGTCCCTTGTCCTACTGTGGCCCAGTCTCATTTCCCTTGGGAACTTGGCCCTTTTGGGTCCTCCGGCTCGATTCACTGCCTGCAGCCCGCACAGCTTTCCTCGGGTGATCCGTCCATCCTTAGGCAGGGTCTTGTGCTGTTGTCTGGCCTCAATCGCTGATCCCTCAACTGCCCCCCCCCCCCAGCAGGCCCGTGCCTTCCGCCCCTCAGGTCTTCAGTGCTTTGACACGGAGCTTCCAGCACCTGCCCGTGGGGGCTGATGGGGATTTTCAGCAGGATCACCGCTGAGAGCAACACCTTCTGCCAGTTGTGTGAAGATTGATTCCAGCTGCGCAGAGTCCTTGCCATTTTTCAAGAAGAGCAGAGACGTGGGGAATGTCCCCAGGTGGGCATCACAGTCCCACTGTGCCCTGAAAGTGGGCACCACAGTCAGCATAGTGACTTCAGTCACAGGTACCATGACGCTTGGCGAAAGGGCCTGGGGAGCCCCGGCAACGGCCCACGTTTCTCTTTGCAAAAGGGCTCCGTGCTTTAGGTCCATTACGCCAGGCAGTCGCGGCACACTGTGACAGGCAGGGCAAGGCTGTCCCTTTGTTAACAAATACATGGAGGCCCAGGGAGAGTAAGTGACCTGCTCAGGCCGTAACTGGGCTCTGTTCCTTCCTTCACCCCATGGAGGCCTCTATTTGGCCTGAGCAGAAGCGGTCGACAGGAGGACGTTTTCACTGGCTACAAGGACTCGCAGAATGTCGTAGTAAATCGGGAGGAACTGACGTGTCCTGTGCCCTGTAGGGCACGACCAGTGCCAAAAAGGCACAAGAAAGGCAAGGCTGGCCAACAGAAGAAAAACATTCGAGAAACACGACGGACTGGGGATGAACCGGGCTGCCCCGTCCCGAAGGAAGGTGCTTGAAATGGTTAGCATTTAAGTAGATGCTAAAGTAGATGCTGCCTACAGATCGTCTGTCAGACCTACAGAGGGGTCCAGGGGAAGCAACGGGGTTGATCAAATTCTCACATTCATGCAAGTGGCAGACTGAGTGGAACTTTCTAGAATACCACGTGTGTTGAAATACTGCCTGCAATACACAACGTGTAATCTATGCCAGTGTAAAATATTCCTACGTGTGTGTGCTGGCGTGTGCCCATGTGTTGCGGGAACCCAGGCGTGCCTGTGATGAGCCAAGTGTGGCCAGTGCTGTGTTGGTAGAAAGGAAGGTGCAGGCAGCAAAGACTGAAGACAAAAGTGGAGACACTTCTTTTTTTTATATTTTTAATGCTTTTTATTTATTTTTGAGAGACAGAGGGAGACAGTGGAAGCAGGGGGGGTCAGAGAGAGAGAGAGAGACAGGGAAATACAGAATATGAAGCAGCTCCAGGCTCTGAGCTAGCAGTTAGCACAGAGCCCGATGCGGGGCTCAAACCCATGAACCATGAGATCATGACCTGAGCTGAAGCCGGATGCTTAACTGACTGAGCCACCCAGGTGCCCCTAGAGACACTTTTTAATGAAAATCTTCTAACAACCTCTTTGTTTCTTTTTTTTTTTAATGTTTTATTTTTGAGAGAGAGAGACAGAACCTGAGCAGAGGAGGGGCAGAGAGAGAGAGAAGGAGACACAGAATCCGAAGCAGGCTCCAGGCTCTGAGCTGTCAGCCCAGAGTCTGATGTGAGGCTAGAACTCAGGAACTGTGAGATCATGACTTGAGGCGAAGTCAGACACTTAACTAGCCACCCAGGCACCCCTAACCTCTCTTTGTTTTTTCATATGCTCTCCAGCCACCGTAAGGTGGGGTTGCCAGCTGAAAACACAGGCTCCTCTTGAACTTAGCTCAAGAGCTCCTGGACCAGGTACACTCTCGGGCCTCATCCATCACTCAAATTCTACGGTTCCGTGGATTGATCAGCAACTATTCCTGTGACTGCTGACACACTGTAAGAGTAGTGCTTCTCCACATGTGTCCACAGGCCCCCTGTGGGCAAAGCTGGGCACTAAGCATTAGTGGCTCCCCGCAAATGACGGTCTGTGTGACTATGTAGACACTCACTTGACATATGACTGAGGACCAATCACCGGTAATCTAATGAGAGGAAACGAAGAGTTTTTTCAGTAGAAATTTGTAAATGAAAGTTGCCACCTTTCCAGAGTGCCCCGAAAGTGCTACTGCAGCATTGTACTAAAAACTCTGGCCCCAATGTCCTGTTTGACATGTTCTAGAATTCAGAAAATGTCGGGACTCGAGCAGAGGCTGTTGTGCGCAGTTCCTGTGCTCTAAGCCCGTGTTCGCATGACCAATTTTCACGTTCTCATAAATGTATTTGTGGGGACCTGTTAAACTCTCCACGATTTAGTGACTCAAAGTTGCATTAGCAATATTTTTAGTGTATAAGTTTCCAATTGGGACACGAAAAATCCATTTCCTTCCAGCTCATACGAGCTGGTTCACTGTCCCATTGCTCAAATAGTTGAATCATTCATCGCCCCCACACACACACAAAAACAAAAACAAACGATGCAACACCCTGTTATGATTATCACTGAAGAGTTATCTTCTGGAAAAAGGTGGTCTGTGATGGGGGAACCGCGTCAAGCGTTTTGAGGAGCCTGTCCCGGGTCTGCACCAGCTCCCCCTCTCCAGTCACGTCAAAGCTGTGAAGACACTCCTGTGTTCTCATTCTGCGCGATTCTCTGAAAATGCGGGGAAAGCTATAGAACAAATGAGAGTGGTTACATCACCGTTGACTGAGTGACTCCCTTCCAAATTCACGTCAGGCACCTGTGGGGAAGGCTTGCCCACGTGCCCAGCAAGGCTAAGCGATGCCCTACGGCGGCGTTGACTCACTGTACGGCTGCGTTCTCTTGCTTGACCGAAAGCAGCCAGCCGGGTCCGTGGGCTCTGTGGTGGACAGAATGACCACCCTGTAAAGACGGTCACGTGTTAGTTCCAGGATCCCGTGAATGTGTTCCCTTACCTCCCAGAGGACTACGGAGATTTAAAAATGGACTTACGGTGGTTAATCGGTGGGTCTTAAAATAGAGAGATTATCCTGGGTGATCTGCACGGACCCACCATAGTGACAAGTGTCCTTAAAAGTAAAGGGGGGGCACCTGGGTGGCTCAGTCGGTTAAGCCTCTGGCTTCCGGGTTCGGCTCAGGTCATGATCTCTGGTTCGTGGGTTCGAGCCCTGCGTCAGGCTTGTGCTGACAGCTCAGAGCCTGGAGCCTGCTTCAGATTCTGTGTCTCCCTCTCTCCCTGACCCTCCCCTGCTCGCGCTGTCTCTCTCTGTCTCTCAAAAATTTAAAAAAAAAAAAGTAAGAGGGGGAGACAGAGGAAGAGAGCCAGAGGAAGGTGTGACCACGGAGGCAGACTGGAGAGATGCAAAGGGAGCCTGACGGGGACGGCGGAGGAAGGGGTCGCGGACGAGGAGTGTGACAGACTGGGGATGCCGGAACAGGCCAGGACACGATTCTGCGCCGCAGCCTCCAGCCGGAAGCAGCCCAGCACCCCCTGGATCTCCACCCAGGCTGCAAACCCACGCTGCTGTCGGATAGTAAGTGTGTGCGTTCAGGCCGCTGACTCTGCAGTGATTTGTTGCAGCCGCAAAGCCTTGCCCGGGGCCTGTGTGTTCACAGATCCCGCGGAGACAAAGCGCGGGCCGGACAGGGAGGGAAACCCAGGGAAAGACGATTCCTATTTTCCCAGGATGGCCTCCAATTTTTTAAATAAAGGAAATTTGCAGCGAATCAATTGTTTTCATTCTGTTTTCTCCCTGGCTAGCAAAGGTCGTGTGTGTGCTCATGCATTCACTCAGTTAGCAACCATTCATAGTGCAGTTTTACGTGCACTGAGCCAGAGTCAGGAAATGTTTAAAAACAAAACAAAGAAAAAAATGTTTTTAAGTATCCACTGCTCCTCAAGACGTTGCTGACAGAGTAGAAAGAGAAAAATGTGACATTCGTGGGGAGGGTCGCAGCGGGATGTGACTGGTGAAAACGTAAGGTGATGTGATTGGTCTCCGAGGGAGATGAGAACCGGCGCCGTGATCATTGAGCGAGGGGCCCCAACACCTTACGAGAAGGCGGGGAAGGGACGCTTCAGACCCGGGATGACGTGTGGGTCTGCGCTGGCAGATCCGCCAGAGTCCCCAGGCGGACAGAGGGCGGCAAGAAGGAAGGCACAGAGTAAGGAAGGCCTGGCCGGGGGCCTCGGCACAGCCCTGTGGGAATGCTTGGGGCTCTTACGGGAAAGTATCTAACGTGTGTTCTGATTGAGGAGAGGAAAACATTAAAGACGGAACAGGGGTTTTGTGTGTGGACACAAGTAAAAGGCCATTCTCATGAGAACTACCCGAATTTTTAAAAATAGATTGCTGAGGTGAGGCCTCGACCTGGGGCCGTCGCTGGAGGAGTCCGTCACGCCGGTGCCGCCAGCCTCCCCCCGGCACGTGTTCCGGAGGGAGTTCGGCTTACCCAGAGCAGGAAGAAAAGCAGCGCAGCCGGGCAGGGCATGGAGCGCGGAGGCAGGAGACCGGCCACCTTGACGCGTCTCCCCTCCGGGCGAGCAGGAGGCGGAGGGGGCGCGCCAGGACGGTTTCTTCCTTTTAAGCTTATTTATTTATTTTGAGAGAGAGAGAGAGAGAGCACCAGTGGGGCACAGGCAGGCAGAGAGGGGGAGAGAGAACCCCCAGCAGGCTCCACGCTGTCAGCACGGAGTGGGACTCGACCCCACGAACCGTGAGATCAGGACCTGAGCCGAAATCAGGAGTCTGTCGCTCAACCGACTGAGCCCCCGCAGGCGCCCCAGCTCCGGGACTATTAACACTTGTGGCTGCTTCTCACTCGGCTCCTCGCTGGTCCCTGATCATCAAGGAAAAACCAGGCACCACTCCCAAAAGGAGGGTAGAGTAGGGTGTGAAAAAATCCAACAATTGGTCACACTCTGAGGTCGACCTTTCCAACACTGTACTTCTCCCCCAACACGTCAGTGTTCCCTTCAACACGACCCGTATGGAGAGAAGGAGCCTGGGCATCACGCCGTCCTGCGTGGGGCGCCGACTCCACACCCCGCCCCGCCCCCCGCGCCGGGCGGTGTGGAGAAGCCGCTGCTGCCCAGCGCCTCCGACCAGAGGCTGCGCGGGGGCCCCACGGGGCTGGCGGCAGGCGGCGGTGACAACTGGGGCTGCCCTGGCCAAGAACCTTCCGCGCGCCGGCTGCTTGCCATTTACTGCCCCCGCCCAGCTGAGGGCCCCAACCGTCAAGTGGTCAAGTACATTGTTTGTTTAAAAATCTAACTAGATTAAAGGCAGGGCTGGGTACCCGAATGCCTTAATAACTGATTCAAAAAATCGATGTTCTAAAACCCCGATTATGCAGCATCGCCCATCTCCACGCTGTCAGTCAGTCCGCGGCCCATTGGAGGCCCTCGTGAGCCGACGTGAGCTGCTTCCCGCATACCGCTGCTGTGGATCTAAGATAAACAACGAAACCGTAGAGGTCTCAGGAGGATACATGGCGGATTCCTCTTTAAAGTAAGGATTCCATATACAGAAGCCGTTTTTTTAAAAGATGAAACATTTGAATTTACATCAAAACTTCTACATATCAAAATTAGGATTAGATTTAAAAATTTTTTTAATTTTTTTTTAATGTTTTTATTTATTTTTGATACAGAGAGAGACAGAGCATGAGAGGGGGAGGGGCAGAGAGAGAGAAGGAGACACAGAATCCGAAGCAGGCTCCAGGCTCTGAGCTAGCTGTCAGCACAGAGCCTGACGCGGGGCTCGAACCCACAAACGTGAGATCTGACCTGAGCCAATGTCGGAGGCTTAACTGACTGAGCCATCCAGGCGCCCCTTTTTTTTTTTTTATTTTTTTAATGTTTTTATTTATTTTTGATACAGAGAGAGACAGAGCATGAGAAGGGGAGGGGCAGAGAGAGAAGGAGACACAGTAGATTTAAAATTTTAAAGCCATAGGAAAAAAACAAAGTGAAACTAATAAAAGTATTTGCAGTTTTATCACAGAACTTCTCTAATAACTTTGGTAAAACCAACAACCCACTAGAAAACTACAAAATGACAGGAACCCTAGTTTCAAGAAAAAAAAATCAGGGTCGCCTGGGTGGCCCAGTGGGTTGAGCACTTGACTCTTGCCTTCGGCTCAGGTCGTGATCTCTCCATTCCCGAGTTCAAGCCCTACGTCGGGCTCTGTGCTGACGGTGCGGAACCTGCTTGGGGTTCTCTCTCTCTCTGCCCCTGTTGCCTCCCTCTCTCTTTCTCTCTCAATATAAATAAATAAAAACTTTAAAAAAAGAAAGAATAGAGACTTCCCTGTGTAGTGATGGTTAAAGATCTCCAAAGGAGATCAAGTTAAATTTGACAAAGCAACATACAGAAGCGGGCCTGTCGTACAAACTTTTCCCTAAAAACTCAAGAGGGAAAAATTAAAATATATGTTTCTAATTGTGTTTTTTGGGCGCTAATAAGCCCTGGAAGGATGTGAGCAGTTAACGAGTTCCAGGGGGCTGCGTAGGGGTCAGAGGAGACGGAAATGGCACAGAAGAGATTTCTCAATCTTTCTCTTCATAGGTATTTTTAATCCAAGTGAATACGTTACTTAGTCAAAACTTTATATGACATATTTTTTAATAGCAGGCTAAGCAAGTTTCTCAGGGTCTCCGCTGGGAAGTTCCGGACCTGCTATGCACCCACCCTGTCCCGGGAACCTCTGTGAAGACAGAGAAAACACGCAGTAGCTAAGCCCCGGCTCCTTTCTGCTCCTTCCCTCGAGATACGAAATCAGCAGAAGCAGCACCGGGAGCACGAGCAGTGTCCACGGAACACGTGTCACACACTGGGCCCGGGCTGGGCAGTCTCCAAGTCCTGTCGCCCACGATTCTATCCTATTCTAGTGCAATGCCCATTTCACGGAGGGATCTACTGAGGCACAGAAAGGCTGAAACACTGGCCCAGGGTCATGCACTTGGTTAGTGCAGAGCAGGTGTTCAGGTTCACCTGGTGGCCATTCCCAGGCCAAGGTGTCCACAGACTGCCGTGAGGTCACTGAGCCCCCCCCCCGGGGCACATGGTTGACCCAAGGGACCCCAGCCCGCGTGGGGGTGAGGCGCCTCACCGTGGGAAGAGGCTGGCCTGGGGCGGAGCTGGAGATCCAGAACCAGGCCCCGGCTTCACGCAGCCTCTCCGACAGGCTCCGGGTGCTGGGCGAGGCCCCGGGTGGGAACATCAGCGGGTCCATCCCCGACGGACACCGCCCCCGGCTGTGCTGCCAGACGGTGTCCCCTGGAAACAGTTCTCCGACCGTCGTGCACACGGCCCGTGTCTGCAGTCCGGGGAGGGGCGGGGGCCGGGCCGAGCACCTTCAGTGTGCCAGCTCTCCCTCTGCACGGCCAGCGCTGTTCCGGACCCTTCTCTCCTCGCCTCACTTCCTCTGCGCCCAACTGGCCCCACGGAGGCAGGAGCAGCCCCCTCCCTTCCCTTCCCAGAACCATGCAGACAGGACTGCGGGGTCAGGGGCCACCCTGCACCTGTCCCTGGTGAGCTGAAGTCCGCGAGGCCCCCTAAACCCACGTCACTTCACGCAGCTCCCATGATTCTTGAATTACACAGGACGCAGGTGGCGATCTGTGAAATCCAGGAAACAAAATCTGCAAGCAAAACAAGTGTGTGCCTACGTGAGGCCTTCCCCGCGCGGCCCCTCCACGGATGGACTGGGGCCCCCGCGGCCGTGGGGACTGAGTGCGTGGTCCGCACGGGCCTCCCGTGCCTTGTCCATGCTCACACTGCGTCCGCGGGGAGGGCAGGCCGCCTCCCACCGACCCCGCCAGGTGCTGCCCCCATCATTTCCTGCACGGCTGCCCAGTTGCTCACAAAGTCAAACGCGTCTTTCCTGGATGGCCCAGCAGCCTGCCTCCTAGACGTTTGCCCAAGAGCGAAGAAACAATATCCACAAATCCCCCGGAAGCCACCGGACGCCCGCCTGCAGGGTAACCGGGAGCGAGGGGTGGGCGGGGTCTGGGCACGCGCTGGACGACAGCAGACAGACGGCAGGGTGCCTCCTCACCAAGTTCCAGAACTCGTCTGTACTGACCCGAACCAGGAAACAGTCCCTGGACGCGGCCCCGCCGACAGGGGCCGAGGGGCGCTCCAGGAGTGGGAAGTTCCTTCTCCTGACAGGACTGGGGATAGACTGGCGAATGCACTTGTCAAAACGCATTGTCAGGCTTTTTTTATTGTGCATTTATTTATTTTGAGAAAGCGAGTGTGCGTGGGGGAGGGGCAGAGAGGAGAGGGAAAGAGAGAGTCCCAAGCAGCCTCTGCACGGTCCGCACAGACCGCTGTGGGGCTCAAGTCCACAAACGTGTGGGGTACACCATGTGTCTGCCTCCCGGGGCTGACGTAACAGAGCCACACAAACGGGTGCTTCAGACCGCAGGACTGGACCCTCCCATGGTGTGGAGCAGCGAGTCTGAAAGCCAGGGGTCTGGGCCTCGGGGCACCCTCCTTCCTCACCTCCTCCCGGCCTCTGGGGGTGGCGGTGACCCCTGGCGCTCCCGGCCAGGCAGGCGCACCCCCGCTCCCTGCCCGCGTCCTCACGGGGCGCTCCCCCTGCGTGTCCCTGTCTTCGCGGTGCTGTCTTCCTGCTCTGCAGACCCCGGTCGCACTGGATTAGGACCCCTCTCCTCCAGCGCGGCCGCCCATCGCATCCAGTCACACATGCAGCCACTTCGTCTCCAAATAAGGTCGCATCCACGGTAACCAGGATGCAAATATCTCTCGGAGAGACAGCAGGGAACCCCAGCAGAACGTGATGAGGGGCAGCACGTCTGTGACTCTGGTCTAGATACGAGTGTGTGACACAGAGTCACGGAACTCTTCTCCACTAACCCATAAAGCTGATGTCAGAGAACACGGTCCCTGGGGGGCGCATCTGCCCTCCTGCACACCCCGGCGGGACCAGGACTCGCGCCCCCACGCAAGCTGGAAGGAGTAACCGAACTGTAAACCAGATCGATCTTCCAGCAGAAGGCACAGACCCAGGTGAGGCCGAGTCCCCCGGGCCCCAGCAAGCCTGGGCCCCCTGTCCCCCGCCCCGGGCAGGCCGACTGAGCAGGGCATGATTCCAGGGGCCACCCTGACTCCCGGGAGACCACATTTCCTGAGAAAACCGAAAGCCGTTGTCAACCACACTGGTGACAAAGACATGGCAGGGGAGCTGGTTGTGGACACCCCCCCGGCCCATCCCGTGGGCACACGGTTGGAGGGACACCCCCCCCGGCCCATCCCGTGAGCGCACCGTTGGGACTTAGAAACAAAACAATGTCAGTGAAAACTGCAAGAGCTCTTCCCGGACAGGCTTAGCCAGGCTGAGGTCCTCGTAAGGGGGGACTTGGCCGCAGGAGGCCCGGGGACCCTGGGACCTCGGCTGTGCGGACTCGGGGACAGAGGGCTGACGATTTCTGTCTGGGCGGATCCTCTCAGCAGGCAGCTCCTGGCCCAAGCCCTGAATCCCCACCCCCACTTCCGGGAGAGCAGGGCCCACAAGGGGCCTGGGAGACACCCTTCCCCCTGCTGTCCGACCAGGTGAGCTTGGACATTTTGAGCCTCTGTGCGGCATGGTCTCTGATGTCCCCCGTCCCTCGTTCTGGGGACAGAACACTTAGCAGCCATTCTGCCGCCCTCTGCAGGACCTGTCCCAGCTGGCAATGGGCTTCGCGGAGCTGCTGTCGGTGGCCGGGGGACACAAACGCCCTCCCGGCTCGTCGATTAGGAGAGCTCTCCCCCAGGACTTCCAAGTCACGGCCTTGGAAACCCCCCTCACCCGCACGGCTTCCTGGTGTGGCCGCCACGCCTTCAGCACAGGGGCGCGCCCGGGCCCCAACACCAGAAGGAGGCTGGCAGGCATGGAAACGTGGGTCCCGGGCGGGGCGGGGGGCATCTGCGTGGCTCCGGAAGGGGATGGACAGCGGCAGGACCGGGCCGGGAGGTGTCACCCGACGGCAGAGATCCATCAGCCCCCCCCCCCCAAGTTCAGAACCTGCCTCCCAGTTCTGGTGCAGGGAGCTCCTGAGTCTGTGACCCCAGGGGCTGCCTCCCAGGAAACCAAACACCATTCTGGCACCTGCGGGTCTGCGCTTAATGGACTCTGCCTCCGCAATTCAAGGAAGCAGCTTTTGTTGTGCAGAGGGAGGCCCGTTGCTGTTGCTGCAGAGAATGTGGGTCTGAAAAAGGGCCTGGCGGTTGAGCTGTGGGGGCACCGCAGCCCCCAGGCCTCCCCGCCATGTTCTGGCTCCCAGTACAGATTACTGATGGGGCGCCAGGGGCCGTGCTGTCCACACATCTCCTCGGGGGCTGAGCTAATCTTCTTAACCCTTATTACAACAGTGTCAGTCACCCAAGGGATGTCAGTTTGCCTCTCAAACCCCACTTCAAAGAGGGAGGTCCAATGGGGATCACTGAAAGGGACACTGATGGGGGCCCTGAGATTCCACCGGACGGTTAATATTAACAGGGTGCGTACCCCCTGGACGACACGAGGGCTGTGGGTCGCGGCGGCTCCTCTGGAAGGAGCACTCGAGAATGAGGCTGATGTGCGTACTGTGGTCCCGCTCAGAGAAGAAAATGGTGAGCCAGAGCTGACCGTGGGCCCCGGCCGTCCCTGCAGCACGTTCTCGTCCGCACCACGGTCTCTGCAGCCCGGGCCCTGCTGTCCTCGGGCCCAGCAGCCCGGCGACCCTCCCCACGGAAGGGCTCACCCTGGACCCCCCGCATGCACCTGACCATCCTCATTTCTCAGCTTGTGCTGTGTGATAAAAGGCGATCTCAGAGCAGCCGACCGGCCCAGTCGGTGGAGCCTGTGACTCTTGGTCTCAGGGTCCTGAGTTCAAGCCCCACCTTGGGTGTGGAGCCTACTTTTTAAAAAAGTAAAGGGCCACCTGGGTGGCTCAATCGGCTAAGTGTCCGACTTCTTCTCAGGTCATGATCTTGTGGTTCATGGGTTCGAGCCCTGCATCGGGCTCTGTGCTGACGGCTCAGAGCCTGGGGCTGCTTTGGATTCTGTGTCTCCCTCTCTCTCGGCCCCTAACCGCCCCCCAAAATAAATAAACATTGTTTTAAAAAAGTAAAAAAGGAATCCTGAACATCAGAGGCTCGGTCCCCCTGTGGTCACTCTCGCAGACCACGTGGGCTGCAGACTCTGCTCTGCCCGGCCGGGCTGCGCTGGCTTCAGCCTCCCTGACCGGTAGCTGCGTGACACACACTCTTCTCAGGGCCAAGGTCAGGAGAACAAGAGAAGGGGGCAGAAGCACACAGTGAGCCCTGCATCCTCTTCGTGGCCTGGCCCCACTCCCAGCCCCAGCGGGGTCCCCCTGCTGCAGTGGGGGTGCTGGCAGTCCACGGTGATAGGCCTAGTCGGGGTGGGGGGGCGTGAAGACTTGGGAGCAATCACGAATCCGCCCAGACCCTGTAGCCCTTACGACAGGACAGCTAAACACCCGGAGAGGTCAATCCGGCAGGCCAGCCGCACAGGGATGGCCGCGGAGCCTCTGACGACCGTGGGGGCGCCTGTGACCTGAAGATCCCTCCTCCCTGAGCTGACACCTGCCTCTGAGCGCTCAGCAGCCACCTCAGCCCCCAGCGGCGCTCGGACACCACTGTTCTATCCTCGGAATGTCTGTGGGGCCCCATCACCCGGCTCCGTGGCCCCGGGAAGAGGGGACTGATGACCCCCCCCAGACGCAGGGTCCGGGCTCTCTGCAAGGGTGCTGAGCACCTGCGCCTGCCCCTAGGGGTTTGGAGCCCAGGCCAAGGTCCTTACGCCGGTTCCCTGTGCCTGGAGGGTCGGACCCTGACAGCAATCCTCGATGCCCTGACTCCCGGCCAGGAAGAGAAACCTCTTCACTGAGCACGCAGACACGGACGCCCGCAGACACGGACGCCCGCAGACATGGACGGACACCCGCCTCAGCTGGAGTGGCTGTCATTCCGGAGTCTCGCTTTGGCTATTCTCCCGGGAACTTTGATGATAAAACGCAAAAAGCACCAAAAAACGTGCGGTTTTTCTTTTTTTCCTTTTCCCTCACAAGAGCAGCTACCTGTTCCAACCAGTGGGTCCTGAAAACAGGCAGAAATGAATCACATCTGATACTCAAAAGTGGGTAAGCCTCTAAAAACCTCCATGGAAAACCAGCCTAGCCTTTCAGAATTGCCACACCGCAGGAAAGTCTGTAACAGGGCAGCTGTGGATTATGCGCCCAAACCCCAGGAGTCACAGGTTCCAGACCCCCCTCGGATTTTCTCCTGCCTTCAGCCAGTGGGAGGAGGGGCTCGGGCCTGGTGCGGTGAAAGCCCCGATTCCCTTCTTAATTAGAACAGCTCACTCACACCCCAGGAGGAGGGAGGTGCTCCCTCAGGGGCCCGTCTCCTTCTCCTTCCCCTCAACGGAGCCAGCGGGCGAGAATAGAAACTTCTCGGAGCCTCTCGGGTTTTGCTGGGGCACCTCAGCATATTCTCAGGGATCTTTCAAAGGAACGCAATCATCTGATCATTCTTGGAAGCAATTAAAATGTGAAAGGGCACATCCTGCCTCAGCCCCCAGAACCTGTCCGGATCACAGATCACGTGAGCAATGGCTACAACATAAACAGATTCCCCGTCCCCCCAGCCCCCGGGGGGCGGTGCCCTGCACGGTGCAGAAGAGGGGCTATGTGACCTGCTTTGTGCAGCCGGAGGGGGTTTTTAAAGATGCATTCCGAGGTGCAGTCCCGGGTCAGGGGGGCCACCACTCGGGCTGCTGGTGAGCCCGGGGAGCAGACGGAAGCCGAGATGCTGAAAGAACCGCAGAGGGTTGGGGGGGCGGAGAGGTCCTCAGGTCTGGTGGCGGTCGGTGCCGGTGAACACAGGAGTGACCTCGCTCAGAACTGCTCCTGGATGTGGCCGTGGGGTCTCCCCTGCACAGAAAGCCCCTTCCCGACAGGGCAGCAGGGACGCGACAGCCCTGATTCTCCAGGCTGTGGGTCCTCCCAGGAAGCCCAGGGAATAAGGCAGGTGCTTCACCTGTGCCCGAGAGTGTCATGGCCTCAAGTGAGGGGCTGGCCACTCAGATCCTTACACACAGGTCTGCGGACGGCTCGGGGCCATCTCTTGGCCTCTCTGTAGGGGTGATTCGGAACCCACTGTCCGCCTCGCCCAGCTTCGTGAGGGTTACACGAGGTAGTGTGTGCAGCCCCGTAACACAAGCCCGACACACGATAGGCTGTCGGTGAATGGCCACCTGCACTCAGCGGGCACTCGGTAAATAGTGGGTCGGGTATGCTGTGAATCTGAGAGCCCCGCCTACCAGCGTGGAGGGTCCCGTGCCTCGTAGCTGTCCCTCAAGACTGAGCGGAAAGAAATCTAGGCTATTTGTCCAAACTGATTAGGTTTGGTCACAGGGGAAAATACAACCTGTCCTCAGTCAACCTTACATGTTGTTTCAACAGGAGGTGACGGCTTTGGTTTGGGGAGTGAGGGAGGTTGGTCTGGCCACCTTCGCTCCTCCGGGGAGACTTTAACGGAGAGGATAAGAAACAGACCGTATCCGGGGGGGATGTTTCTCGAGGCAAACACACCAAGGGCCAAGGAACAACCCCAGCTGCCAACCGGGGACCCTGCCGGTGGTCACCTTCCATGAGAGCGCGAGCTTCCCAAACCTCACTCCTGACCTCATGACGCCATCAGCCCGGGGCGGCCTTCCTGTCTCCCCAACCCTGGCCGTCCTGGCGCCTGCTGTCTGTCCGAGGGAAGGACCCGCTGCTGGAGAATCAACCACCTCCCTGGGGGGCTCAGTCGAGTGAGCGTCCGACTTCGGCTCAGGTCAGATCTCACTGCTCGTGAGTTCGAGCCCCGTGTCGGGCTCTGTGCTGACAGCTAGCTCAGAGCCTGGAGCTGCTTCAGATTCTGTCTCCCTCTCTCTCTGCCCCTCCCCTGCTCACTCTCTGTCTCAAAAATAAATAAACATTAAAAAAAATAAAGAATCAAACTGCCCAAGTCATAGACCCCTTTCGAAAGCCATAAAAAACACAGACAATACCTCGATTGAGCTATTTCCCTCCCACAGAAATAACTGGGCCCTTAGCCAGCAGACAGGAATGGCTCTGGCCGCAACACCGCCCTCCTGGGAGTTTTAGTTTTCACTTTATAGCTCACCTCTGTGCACACGCTACCTCTAGTGCGACCCTAGGTTAAGTCAAAACCTCTTGACCACTCGTGTTCAGGCAAAGAGAAGGCAGTGGCTATGCTGTCAGACTGTGAGCCGTGCACGGACCCATTATTTGGGGGGCTTCCAGTTCCAGTGAGCAGTCAGCTTGTTCTGGAAAATCTGGTGCAAAGTAGAACAGCGATAACTCACCTGTGTGGCATTCAACCCAAGCTCACCTCCAAACCCGCGTGGTTTTCTAACAGTACCCCCGCCCGGTTAGGGACGGCCCCCCCGGTGAGGGACGGCCCCCAAGTAAGGACTCATGTCAGATGCGTCTCCTGTCCACTTCAAACTAAACTTGCCGACGTTTGACAGCAGCACAGGGACCTTCCTAAGGATGAAAGCAAACTCGCCACGTTGTCAGGCCAAGGTGGTGACATTTTAAAATCAGTACAGTGAAAAACAAACTCAATCTATAGCATAAACTATTGTTAGAAATCCGTAGAGAAAGCCGCCTCAGAGAGAAAACTCGAGGGCCCATTGCTCAGACCAAAGCACTCTGTCTGGGCATCATTATGGTTTGGATTGTGTCCCCCAAACATGACAGGTTGAAGTTCTCACCCCAGGGCCTGAGAAGGTGACCTAATTTGGAAGCAGAGGCGTTGCAGATGTGATTGGTTACGGTGAGGTCACGTGGCTGTAGCGCGGCCCTGATCCCACACGGCCGGTGTCCAGGGCTGCCTGGGGCTCCATCGGCTACGCCTCTGACTCTTGATTTCAGCTCATGATCATGAGGTCATGATCTCATGGTTCCTGGGTTCAACCCCTGCATCAGGCTCTCTGCTGATCGCTCAGAGCCTGCTTGGTTTTCTCTCTCTCTCTCCCTCTCTCTCTCTCTCTGCCCCCACTTGCACACTCACACTCTCTCTCTCTCAAAATAAATAACTTTTTTTAAAAATTTAAAGAAGAAAGCATAGGAGAGCATCGTGTGGCCACAGAGGCAGAGGCGGGAGAGGCACGTGCAAGCTGAGCCGAGGGGCACCGCAGATGGCGGGCCACCGCCAGGAGAGAGAAGACAAGGCAGGAAGGACTCCACCCAGAACCTCAGAGGAGGTGGGGCCCTGCAGGTGCCCTGACTTCAGACTTCCGGCCGCCAGCACGGCGAGACCATAAATTCCTGTCGCCCTCAGCCAGAGGGACCCGATACAGGCAGGCACACGCCCTCAGACCAGGGAAGGTTTGGTCTCCAGGCATGGATGTGAACGGCCCTCAGACACCTGCAGGTGCTCGGGGTGCTCTGAGCTGGGGGCGGTGCTGGGGGATGTGCTGGGTGCTCTGAGCTGGGGGGGTGCTGGGGGATGTGCTGGGTGCTCTGAGCTGAGGGGGTGC
>NC_043703.1:2613169-2616106 GCF_006229205.1 Suricata suricatta | reverse complement strand
GGGGGTGTACTGGGTGCTCTGGGCTGGGGGTGGTGCTGGGGAGGGTGTGCTGGATGCTCTGAGCTGAGGGCAGTGCTGGGGGGTGTGCTGGGTGCTCTGAGCTCTCCTTTCCTTAAGAAGGTATATTTCTACTCTGCCTTTTTGTAATTTACAGGATCTTGCTGAAGCCCGATTTAGCCCACCTACCCCTAAGCTTAACCACTTAGCCAGGTGCTACGGGGTAGCAGGTGCTGCGCATGTAACAGGTGATATGGACACACAGGATGATGTGTAGATAACAGGTACTACACATAACAGGCAACATGAATATAACATTACATATTATAATGTTATTATATAATATATTGTGTGTGTCGTATACATACATGACATGCACATGATGGGTAATGTGTATGTACCTTGAATGTATATGAATGAAACCAGTGGGTTAAGGGGGGTAAGAGGATGTTCCAAGAGGTATTAGGGTGCGTGCACATGTACACACACACGCACACACATGCACACTCTCCGCTGAAGATCATTTAAAACTGCGGATACAGAGAGGCACCTAAAAACGACACTGTGAGGGGACCCACGTTTCTTGGGAATAAGAATTTCATTGTATGTCTAGAAACTTACGCAAGTATTTAAAATGTCAATAAGACTGTAAACGGATTAGGACTATATAATCCTATTTCTGTGTTAGGATTATATGACCGACCTTTCGCTAACATCGTGTTATGTAAGGACCTCATGGCAGATAACAAAAGTGGCCGTGACCCCCTTCTGGGCCCGTGCTCGGGCCCCTTGATTCGGAAGCCCCCTCCTCCAGGAAGGAGGCCACGCCCCTTGTGGAGGACCTGAATCTGGGGCTGGTTGTGTGACTTCCTGTGGCTGGCACTCCGGCAGTATCTCTGTCTGTCCAGGCTGCTCTTCCAAACCACCACGGACCTGCTAATAAATGGCAAACATGTATTTCTTTCTTTTTTTTTTTAAATGTTTTTACTTTTTTTAAGAGAGAGTACGAGGTGGGGGACAGAGAGAGAGAGAGAGAGACAGAGACACTGAGTCTGAAGCAGGTTCCAGGCTCTGAGCTGTCAGCACAGAGCCCGATGCAGGGCTCGAACTCACGAACCTGAGATCATGGCCTGAGCCAAAGCTGGACGCTGAACCGGCCAAGCCCCCCAGGTGCCCCAGTAAGGATGGGTCTTACTTTCCAAACAAGTTTCAACATGACTGAAAAGCGGACTCTTTGAAATAGACTTATTTTCAATATTTTGGAAGCAATAAATTCCTTTTCTTCTATAATTTTGCTGAATTAATGTCGGGAAAGAATGTAGGAAACACAGACATGGGCCTGGAGCCTCCATCATCAAAACAACTAAAGTAAAACGACACATAACCAAGAGGTTCTGCATCCGGTAAGGGTGTCGCACTGGGCGCGCCGGCGTCTGTGTTTAGTTCTGCGATTGCTCTGCTCCCGCGTGGGCACCGCGGGGGGCGTGAACAGACCAGCCCGCGGGGGGCCTTTGTGTTTTAAGAGAGACTCTCCTTAGTGTGATTCATCACAGGCAATTGGAAAAATTGAAAGGCCGTGAAGGTTTATTGTCATTTCCCCATAAATCTGAAATTATAAAGCAGGACATGAAGGGGCCTAAAATGGATGGTTGCTGTGTTGACTGTTTGAATTACACCCTCCGCAGCCCGGACTCTACCGGGTCACGCGTGCCTCCCCCTTCAGAACTTACTAGAGCTCTCACAGTGTCTGCGGGAGGCCCTGTGGTGACGAAGGCTGGCTTCCCGGGGACACTGTCCTGTGAGCCATCGGGGCTCCTGCAGCAGCAAGAGCGTGGCCCGCGCAGTTTTCTACCTGCTAGCAATGGTGAAGGCGGTGCGAAATGGATCGCCCAATGTGCTGGGAAGTCAGAGGACCGTCTCAGTTCCTCTCCAAAGCCAAAGACGCACGGGAGGTGAGGATGGCGGGCAGCCCAGGGAGGTGCCCGCGCCTCTACCGCGCCCACCCAGCAACCTGCCCGCAGCCCCACCGAGCCCTGAGGATGAGGAGACGGCGTCGAGTGGCGGTGGTGAGAGGTCAGACCCAGCCAGGGAGCGTGAGCGCCTGTACTCTCCTCCTGAACATAAGGTACAACAAAAATGTTCACAATAAATTAAAACCAGTATTTCTTTTTCTAATGTTTATTTACTTTTGAGAGACAGAGACACAAGACAGGGAGGGTCAGAGAGAGGGAGACGCAGAATTCGAAGCCAGCTCCAGACGGTGAGCTGTCAGCACAGATGCAGGGCTCGAACTCAAGAATCTTGAGATCATGACCTGGGCTGAAGTCAGACGCTTAACTGACAGCCCCCCAGGAGCCCCGAAAACCCAGTATTTCAATGTAAACTCAACAGGGAATGTACACAAGAAGTTTTCAGTTTCCTCCAATGGTCCGAGTGGTGCCCGGGCGAAGTCACCTGTCCCCCTGCAGAAACGTGGGCCAACACGGGGCCGTCAGTTTCCCTCCGGCCACAGAGGGAGGTCCGACCTGCAGGAGAGACACCGTCCAGCCAGGCGCCCACCTGCTCCTCCGCCCACAGCTCGGTGACCGTCCTTTCTTCCAGCCAGCCTTCCATCCGGCTCCCTGGAATTCAGAACCCATGAACTTAGGAAGAACGGCATGTGTTTTATTTGTATCAACTGCTCCTGAAATGTAGCATTTCTCTGTTCTGACTGCTGTCCGCAAGCCACCACAGTGTTAGCAGGATCGATGACTGGGTCACCAGAAGCAGAAGCAGACCTTATCATGCGACAGAACAGTGACTTCAGATGCGATGCAACGTCATTTCTGTTCATCAGTACTTCAAGATGTGTTTATGCGTTACATTCATGTTTTTAAGTATTTTGATAATACTTAAATACCTGCGCTGCGCAGTCAGAGGGCTGCGGGGGGGGGGGGGGGG